>NC_079438.1:51718840-51966340 GCF_903798145.1 Danio aesculapii
CTTGCATTTACTAAATAAAAAATATATAATGGCATTCATTTTAGGGTACATGTATATTTTTGACTAACCACATTTGAGTAATTTTAATTTATTGATTTATTTATAGTATTTATTATTAAAAAGCATTATATAGCATTATAATATATTATTAAAAAGTATTGATATAGGCTATATTTTTCCTCCCATTAAAATAGTCTGACAGGCAGGGTGGATTAATTTTTGGTAGCCCTACTGGAAAACATAATAGTCCTGAGACGTCAGGCTAGCAATTTTGCGAGTCCTGTCTTTTATTTTCTAAACCTATTCCTTTCATTCTTTCTTTCTTCCTTTTTTTGTGGTTTTATGTAAGTATTTCCAATCAGAAAGGCAAAGATAGTCTATAATCATGAAGCGTCTTGTCTTCATCTTGTCCTCTGACCTCAAGTCTCGTCTTCCCGCTCACTCCTGGAGCAGACATGTTTAGATTTCAGAGATTGTGCGTGTTTTTGTTTATTTAAGGCTGACGGTGCTTTATCTGTGTATCGCCACATTCCAGTCTGATGGCTTCTGCTTGTGTTTGTGTGAGAACAAATCGTCAGGACTGGATGCTACTTCACACAGAGGCGCTGTTGTTACTCCTAATGATTTAGTTTGTTTTCCTCTTCTAATGTCTGGCTGGAGGGTAATTAAGTTTGCATGCTAAATATCTCAACGAAATGCAGGAAGGTGTTTGAGCTTTTGAGGAGACGTCTGCATTAGGAGGTTCGTCTCATGACGGATTAATCTTGTTTTGAGATTGTCCTGATGGATGGCCGGCTTTGAGACTTTCCGCGCTGAATATTTCAGTGTTTGTGATGATGTAAGGGACTTTATATAAGATCTGTTGCGGCCGGCGCTGTAAGCTGACTAATGTGCTTAAGTGTTTGTGTGAGGGTTTCGTTTATTAAACTTTGACTCTGCATTTTAACCGTTTCAGCAACCACAGCGACCTTGGGGGTAAAGGTTTTGTTAATAAATAAGCATGGATACTGAAATATTGTGCATAAAAGGATGACTTTGATATAAGTCTGCATTTGTTTGATGAAGAATACTGTACAAATAGAATGACAATATTGAAAAAAACTGATGCACTTTTGCGTTGTCATTTCTAGTTCAAATGTCTAAACATTCTTAGATCAAGTAAAATATTGTTTTGTTTTCACCTTGAGAAGTAATGCGCCAAAATTAAGAGTTTTCTATAAAACAAGCAACACTATCAGCCAATGGGAAAATTACAATAATCTTAGTTTCACTTTGAAATGTAGATATTTGGACTAGAAATAAGTAAAAAAATCTAAATAAGGTTTTTTTATAACGTATAAATTGTATAACAGGGTGTCCACCGGGTCTTAAAATGTCTTAAATTTCAAAAACTATATTTTAGGCCTTCATAAGTCTTACATTTACTGAAATATTATGTTGTGGGTCTTAAATAATTTTAAACAAGTAAAGCTATACTCAATCGGGCTAACATCTATCAAATCACCAACAATACATCACAATAAAACCTTATTATTTATATTTACGTTTTTTTATTGCAAAGAGATACAATTCACAACATCTTATAGACATTTTTACAACAGACACCCCATACCCCTTTCTCAGGGAAAGAAAACTAAAAACAATTATATGATTCCTCATGATAAAACCGGGTCATTAGAAAAAATCCTTAGTGTTTAACCCTGTATGAGTCTAAAATTTCATTCTTAATGGTCTTATAAGTGTCTTAATCTAACCCTTTATAAGTAATTAAATACAATTAATCTTTTTTACACCTTCAAACATGATCTTTTTTGTGTGTGTCCAAATGTTTTAAACTCTCTTGAAATGCTCACAGTTACAGGCTTTAAATACACTTGAAAATGATCAACTTTTACACTATTATGGTTACACTTAGCAATGGCTCCTGGTCAACTATAATTCAGACTCAACATTGCATATTTTGCGATGTGACTATTGCAGATGCGAACAATACGATATTGATGCTAAAACGATATATTGTGCGGCCCAAGTACAAAGTGTAATATTTCGAGATATTATTCAAATGTTTTCCTTTATATTTGAACATTGTGTGATTTCAAAGCTACATTATAACAGCATTACTTTAGTGTCATGATAAATCATTTCAGTGGTTTTAATGCGCTCATTTGCAGCACAGATAAATATTTGTGCCCTAATTATCAAAAGTTGTGCTACACCGTTAACAATTTGCTGTAAACTCTACAGTAACTTCCTGTAAATCAATTAAAGCAAAATACTGTATTTACATTTACAGCCCTATTTGTCTTGCCTATGTATTTACAGAATTGAATGTATGTCTTTAAAAGAAATTTTCAAAATATAACTTTAAAATACAGTAACATACTGCATAAATATTCTACAGTAAAATACAGTTCATATTACAGTTAAATACTGTGTAATTTACAAAACTTGTTAACAGTGTACTTAATTTTTTACCTGAAAAAGTTCTTAAGTGTTCTTATAATTATTTAATAAGTAAAGAGCTACAAAAGAGCAACATTTATATAATATTTTAATCTTATTGCAATATTAAAAATGGCTTTATGATCATTATTGATCAGTAGAATGAATCCTTGTTGATTAAAAGTGTTAAAATCTTAATTTAGCTTAGACTTTTGAATTGTAGTGTCCTGAAGGATCTTGTTAAAAGAGTAAATGGGCAGTCAAAAATAGAGGAAATATGTGATATAAACTACACATTTAAAAATCCTGGGTTGTTTTAATCCAATGTTGTGTCAAATTATGGACAAGCAAACCGGATGGGTTAAGAAAATATAATTTAAATGTAATTCAAAACATTACCTCAATGGTTTTGTCTGTCCATATTTGACCTGACGCTGGGTTAATATAATATATTTGACACTTTTTAGAGTGTAAACTTGTGTTATTTAGTTATTTTTCAAGATTAGATAGCTAAGAGATAGCTGATTATGCAATCTTTTTCTGAGCGTGTTCATTCATTGAATCGTTCATTCAGAACAGCTGATTCATTTAATAACAAAGCAAGTGATTATGAATGACTCATTGAACCATCGTCTCCTGTGATTAGTTTATTCACACAGGAACAAAACAAAGCTAAGTCCCATAAAAGTCCCATTTTACTTTATATGGTCATTGTAACAGGCTTGACCTCTTACAGACAATTAAACAACAGTTACAATATTATTGTACGTAGATTATAAATATAACCCTCCACTAATCTTAAAGGGGTAGTCCCACCCCCTCCCCAAATAAAATTGATCTCTTAATTTTACTTGTTTCAAACCTTTGGGTTTTCTTTTTTCAGATGTTTTAAAGAAAGCTGTAAAACCTTTAAACATTGACTTTAAGTCCAAAAGGTCCAGCTAAATCAAAACCAAACCATACCTGAAAAAAAAAAAACTGAAGTTGTATGTTACATAGATCACTTATTTATGTTAATCAACCCTTCTTCTCTCACACTGAAACGCAAAAAGACGTGTCTTTCTCCTCTGCCATTATACTTGACCTCATCTGTCCTATGACCTGCAGTCAGTCTTCTGTCTGAATGCATTTATTCTGTCCGTCTTCCCATCAGTCATCGCATGGACGCCGGGCATGCTTTTTGTGTGCTGCTGGGGGCGAGAGTGATTTTGAAGAGCGTGCTAATGACGCGCTGAAGTGCTTTAAGCACAGTCGAGTGGACCAGCAGATGAAAGAAACCCCAGGATTGCCAGATCTTTCCTTTTCTATGGCCCTAATTGCATTACACTACGTAAACCGGCCACAATGCATCTTTGATGTCCTGTGTTGGACAGTGGGCTAATGCATGCTAACACGCCACAGGTCAATGCAAATGCGTCAGAAGGCCTTGATACCTTTCTGACGTCAACATCTGGCCCAGAGCCTTTAAAGTTTCAGGTCCTGTTTTTTCCAGATCTGTTTAAGGAGGCCATTGATTAATCAGTGATAGATTAATTGTTACTTAAATCGATTCATGATCAATACAGAGATTCAGCATGGATGCCATTTAATGTGCAAAATGTCAGCAAAACTCCTTGCTGCTTTGCTCTAGGGTTATTGTGTTGTGCCATGTCTATTATAGACAACATTATCAAATCATTAATTATCTCAATTGGATTAGCATATCATCTAAGTCAACTGGTGCATTCAGCTTGTGACCGTGTAATGAAATCTTATCCATGTGAGGGACGCAAAGGTAGATGATATGGGCTAATAACTAAATTGCATAAGCCTTTAGCACACTCTTTCTTTGTGAATTTTGGCCCTTTGGTTATTGACCAGCTTTTTTTTTCTGTACAATATCCTATATATATTTGAAGAGAGACATGCTTGATTTGCTCAAATGGACACACTAGTTCTGTGTGTTGACATGTTAGAGCTGT
Organism: Danio aesculapii; assembly: GCF_903798145.1. Taxonomy (NCBI): domain Eukaryota; kingdom Metazoa; phylum Chordata; class Actinopteri; order Cypriniformes; family Danionidae; genus Danio; species Danio aesculapii. Next base: position 51,723,244 of record NC_079438.1, read on the forward strand.
GGTGAAAAAATCAATAAAACAATAAACATTCAAGAAAATTTGATTAACATTGATTCAGCTTTTTTTTAATGCCCTAAATGCATCATTACTTGAACCGATGCTGAACTTAGTAACAGATGGCGCTCTAGGCTAATTTTTAGCCGCACAATCAAATGCTTGTACATATGGCTAAGTCGTATAAGTTGCCTTTTAAGAAACAATGTAGAGCTAACTCTCTTGTTATTAGCTTGAACCTTTCCTGACTTTGTTAATGATTAGTTTAGGTTCAAGTGGTATTTGTAAGGAATTGGATGCAAGCAGAGAATGAATCTTTGTAAAGCCTGGAGCACCATCAGATGTTAAAAACCAAGCTCAGAATCAATTCATGAGAGAATAGCAATGCATTTTAAATATTGCAGAGTTGTTTTCTCAAATGATACTCTAATACACCTTTATGAAATGTTGCATATAAGGGATTTACATGTAATGTATAAAGCAGGGGTGTCCAAACTTGGTCCTAGAGGGCTGGTGCCCAGCAGATTCTTAGCTCCAACTTGCCTCAAAACACCTGCAAGGATGTTTCTAGAAAGCCTAGTAAGAGTTTGATTAGCTAGCCCAGGTGTGTCTGATTGGGGTTGGAACTAAACTTTGCAGGACATCGACCCTTCAGGAACGAGTTACCCTTTTTAGGTTTAAAGTCCACGTGGACCGGAAGTAGTTTAGACTTCAATTACGCATGTTGATGTACTTCAAACTGAATCAGAACATTGAGTAGGGGGTGGTGTTTTTTTTGCACATCATGCGCTCATAGCAAACTAACGGTAAGAGGGGCGTGGTTAAGAATATGGTGGCTAAAATCATCAAAATGACGTCAACAGAGAAGGACCGCCACTCCAAATGCAGAAACAATTGTCACACTGTCATTGAAGATTACCAGCACAAACTTTTTTTTCAGTGGATTAACTTGAACAGATTAATTGTTCACCTAAAGCAGGAATGTCCAAACATGGTCCTGGTGGGCCGGTGTCCTGGAGAGTTTAGCTCCAACCTTAATCAAACATATACCTGAACCAGCTAATCAAGCTCTTGCTAGATACTGCCTGGCCAATGTGTTGAAGCAAGTTGGAGCTAAACTCAGCAGGACACTGGCCCTCCAGGGCTAGGTTTGGACACCTCTGACCTAAAGAATAACAATGTGTGCTAGTAAAATAAACATTGTAAATTTAGATTTCACACAGACTTTAAATGTTAGCCTTTTATTTACAGTAAAATGTATATTGCGTGAAGATGCTTGTGTTTTAAGTATCATGCCAATGACATTGATTTAGAGAAGTAGGACTCATCTTGCATTATTAAGGTTAACTATTAATTGATCATTCATTTAAATGGCAGTGGATCATGGGAATTTGTCAGTTGACATCCCTAATTCAACAGATGATTATGAAGCCACTTGTACAGTCATGCGTATAATATGGCTAATTTCACTCTCTGTTAAGCATCCTAGTTGTCTCTTATTATCTCTCTCTCTCTCTCTAGTGTTTGCCCTTTTTTTTTGTCATTTTAGTCTCACTTGCCTGCAGTTTGGCGCAGACGGGCAGAGTTGCCGTGGAGATCTCATGCTTTGTAGTCAAACACAAAGACATCATTCTGCTTCTTCTGTGTCTCTTTCGCTCTCTCTCGTTCGTTCGTTCTCCTGCTTGTGTTTTGTGCTCGCTCACCCACTCAGTCAGCCGCTCCATCTCCTTCTCTTTCTCTTTGGGCGTACAGAAGGGTAAATTACAGATTCTGATCTGTGAGAAAGAAGATGCGGAGAAGTCCCAGGGAAAGATGTGTTGCCATGGAGAGGGGAATGGGCTTTTTTGTTTGTGTGTATCTGGGAAGAGATAGAAAGAGAATCGAAAATACCCTGCCTCTCCAGTCCAGCCCCAGAGTCCTTCAAAATGCATGTGAAGATCAAACTGTGATTTCCAGACTTCCTTTCTAATATGTAGAGGTTAAAAATTAAGGTGGATTTTAGATGAATATGGACTTTTAAAATACATTTTTGGGATTTTAACTCGCATTATATCTGTTGTTGTATAGTCTTAGCTTAGCAAACAGTTTTGGAGAATTTGCTGTTTTCCCAATTCAAACAATGCACATTTAAAGATGGCCGCCGACTTGCCTTAAAGGGATTTTGGCCTACTTGCTTAAATTACCCAGCTACATACAGTACAATAAACCGCTTGATTTGAGGTGTCTGCAACACAAACAGTGTGTCAGTTTTTTTGTGTGTGTTTAGCTGCCTAACCCACTTTCCGTGTCTCCAGGCTTTGGTTAATTAGCCTGCTGTTGATGCCTCTGGCTGGCGACTGGTGTGATGTTTGATGTCAGGCCATCCTGCTCTAATTACCCTGCTAACCGTCTGCAGGGGTCGCCCCAAAACTCACCCTGGACTCGCTGAGGGGATCAGCAGTCCTCAGTGCTGTTGTTTTGTTTGAGCGTGCTATTGAGTAAAAGGCAGCTATGTTTGCAAGCTCTGCAGGTTTGTGCAAGTGCATGCATTAGTTTTTTAGGAAGCTGCGGTGAGTTTGGGCTGTATTATCTGGGCCAGATGGGCACATGAGGGTTTTGTTATGGTGTGGGTAATACGCCCTCTCAATGCCACACAAAGACCCCTTATCTCTTAAGAGGAGGTGGGTTTAATCCCAGCCTGGGGGATGTAAACAGATTCGCTCCTGGTGTTTGATTCCTGTACTCTCTTATGATTGGATGACTGTAAAACTACTCATGTGGAGACACACAGAAAGATTAAAGGAGCAAAAAGAGACCATAGACGAGCAGATCTTGGGCATTTCTAAGAAGCTGTGCTGTAAAAATAGATGCTGGTGTCTATGTAGATGTTGAACTTCCTGTTTATAGTATTAATACGCCTGTTAAATCAGCTGTTACTGTTATTGTCATGCGTTGATCTATTTTGATACATTTGACTTGTACAAGATATATAATATTTCATATTGTCTTATAATTGACTTAGAACCCAAGATAGTGCTTTAATCCTCATTTTAAACAAAAATATAATGATCACACTTCATCTTCACTGTATAATCACGGTAAACCACAGGTCCTGTCTACAACATGCATAATTAATGACCTATAACCACTTTTGCATATTTCTTCAGTATTAGTCTCATTGCAGCCTGCTCTTCCCCCTCTAGCAGGCAACTTTCCTATCAGCGTGATGCCCTGGAGAGCTGCTGTCTGGGGACGGATAATGCACCAGGCCGGGGGGTTAATGAAGAGAGGGGGCGGGGTGACAATAGACAGCACTGTGCGCAATACCCTTCGCTCATTGGCCAAGAATGCAGCTTGTCACTCTAACAACAGTGTCGGTGTCTGATGCTGAAAGGATAGTGGACAAACAGAGATAAAACAAGAAAAAAAGCCTGTACGCCTGTTTGTGATTCGTTTGTAGTTGTCTTAATGAGCCAGACAAGTTGTAAAGGCTTGACATAAAGTCCCTGTAGACCTACATGATTAATCTGGATTGAAATGCTGATCTTTTTCTATGCTTGTTTTAAGTGTAAATATCAACGGTCCCAGTGTTGAACCATGCGGCACTCCACATTAAGCTTGTATAGAGCCAGATAAGATGAAAAGGTTCAAAGTAAAGTCCTTGTGTACCTACATGATTGATCTGGATCATATGTTGAAATACAGATCTTTTTCTATGCTTGTTCTAAGTATTAATAGCAACGGTCCTAGTACTAAACCATGTGGTACTCCACATTAAGCTTGTATAGAGCCAGACAAGTTGAAAAGGCTCGACGTTAAGTCCTTGTAGACCTACTTGATTGATCTGGATCTTTTCTATGCTTGTTCTAAGTGTAAATAGTAACGGTCCCAGTGCTGAACCTTGCAGCACTCCACATTAAGCTTGAATAGAGCCAGACATGTTGAAAAGGCTCGACGTTAGATCTATGTAGACCTACTTGATTGATCTGGATCTTTTTCTATGCTTGTTCTAAGTGTAAATAATAACGGTTCCAGTGCTGAACCATGCCGCACTCCACATTAAGCTTGTATAGAGCCAGATAAGATGAAAAGGTTCAACGTAAAGTCCTTGTGAACCTACATAATTGATCTGGATCATATGTTGAAACAGATCTTGTTCTATGTTTGTTCTATGTGTAAAAGGCAATGGTCCTATTATCAAACCATGTGGTACTCCACATTAAGCTTGTATAGAGCCAGACAAGATGAAAAGGCTCAACGTAAAGTCCCTGCAGACCTACTTGATTAATCTGTATCATTTTTCTATGCTTGTTCTAAGTGTAAATAGCAGTGGCCCTACCAAACCATGCGGTGCTCCACATTAAGCTCATATAGAGCCAGACAAGTTGAAAAGGCTCAATGTAAAGTCCCTGTAGACCTACATGATTGATCTGGATCATATGTTGAAATACAGATGTTTTTCTATTCATGTTCTAGGTGTAAACAGCAATGGTTCTAGTACCCAAGCATGTGGTACTCCACATTAAGTTTGTATAGAGCCACATAAGATGAAAGGCTCAATGTAAAGTCCTTGTAGGCCTACATGATTGATCTGGATCATATGTTGAAATACAGATGTTTTCTATTCATGTTCTAGGTGTAAATATCAACGGTCCTAGTACTGAACCTTTTGGTACTCCACATTAAGCTTGTATAGAGCCAGACAAGTTGAAAAGGCTCAATGTAAAGTCCCTGTAGACCTACATGATTGATCAGGATCATTGATCAGATCTTTTTCTACGCTTGTTATAAGTGTAAATAGCAACGGTCTTAATACTGCACCATGCTGCACTCTACATTAAACTTGTAATTTGTAAATATGCTATATTTTAGACAAGTGAATGAAGATCGTTGTAGCATTTCCCATAGTTTTAGTGTGGATGTAATTTTTAGAAATCATTTGAGGGGTGAATGTCATTTTCAAATGTAAATGTAGCCGTCCCCAAATTCTAGCATTGCATGGTGTGGGAATTACGTCAATGAGTGTTAAAGTGTGTATGTGTGTGTTCGGTCTGGTTGTGCCTCATCCTAGCAGGTCTGACACAGGAATGCCAACTGTTCAAACACAAGCCCATGAAAACACACGCTTGTGGCCACAGGGTGTGTCTGGACCCTGCTCTCCTACGTAGCAGAATGAGATACCAGCTGTTTGAGACGATGTGCTCTGTCAGCAGGCACATTTAACTGACCGTCGGTGCTATATTGGCCTAGCTGTAGCCTAATCCCTCATATGGGCTCTTGATTGCCCCCTCCCTTCTTTTGGTCTGTATCAGATAGACAGATGGCCTGCATGCGTATGCGTGCTTGTGTTCGAGAGAAACCAATCACAGATGCTCTAACCTGCCATTTCCGGCTCTTTGGCTGCACATTTCTCACTTTGTAGCCTTCTAAATTTAAACACCGTCTGAGAAATGACATGTCACTGTAACCTGATAGACGTTTGTGCGTCTCTGTGTATGATTACAGTGTACCGGCTCATTGCAAAGGGGCCGAATGTTATCAGTATGTGCTGTACCTCTGACGGACCAGGAAAACCTTGGAGGATTGAATTTGTTCCTCACTTGAACACAACAAACCTTCGAATCCTGTGTGGATTTGGGTGTGTGTAGTCTAACGGTGTTAATACAATGGACAGAAAGGGTCCTGCTGCCTCCCATTACAAGGTGTTTCCTGCCTAAAATGGTGCAAAGTCAGCATGTATCGCGAGAAATTTGCAAGCACACACACATTAAAGCCTTTAGAGAAGCAGCGCATGACTGATTTGACATTTTATAAGGAGTTATTTGGTATGGTGTGAGTGATTAACCCCTGTAACCAAGCTAAATTCAACATTATTCTTGGCCTTGAGTAGTCATAGAGGGTTATAACATTTTTTTCTTGTATATAATGGTAACAATTCATGTCTGTAGGCATCCATGTGTGTGCGTATTTTATATCTTGGTGTAAAAAGACACCAAGAGATCAAGTTATTTATTTATTTTTTATTTATTTGGATCTGATGTCATTTTTGTACTGAGGAAATGCATTGGTGTAAGGGGAAATATGGCATGTGGGAGTGTTTTAATAATGCAGAAGCATGCGTTGAAGTGCCTATAAAAACAGAATACACTCTTATGAATTTTTGATTAAAAGCCTTTTGATTATTAATGATATATATTTTTTTAGATACTAGTCACGTGCAAGTCTTAAATGCCTGCTGTGCGGGTTTAAAACCCAGCCCACAGTTAGAACTTTCTAACGCAAACCTCAATATAGGTCTGTGCTGTTTCTTAAACCTGCATGAAACCATTTGAAAGGCATTTCTTTTCCAGGTTGACCTGAAATTTCTGTAAATAGTCATTATGAATCAATCTGATGTGAATGAAGACTCCTTTATAATTCACTATATCCAATTAGCCAAAGAAAAAACTGCAAAGACTGAACAGCAATCTGTTGCTTGCTTTTGCTAGTCAGAAACCAGAATTAGATGTTCTCTGGTGAACATTTTATTGGTCTACGTCGTGTGCGTGCAACATGACTCAACAGTATTTTTGGTCTGCTTTCCTGGAAGAGAAGTACAGTAAATTTTAATAGATATCCTCTGAAAACCACACAACTCGACTTGAAAATCGAGATAATTAGCATTTCCATGAACGGACGTACTAAAATGAAACGCAAAATATAAAATGCTAAAACTATATATAAATGAAGCATGGTGTTTATTGCCTCAATGAAAAAAACAGAAGTGTGCGCACATCAGAAAATCTCAAAGACAGGTGCTCGATCAAAAACAAACATTTGTAGAAAAAGATCCAAAGAAAATCGGCAAAGTAAAAAAGCAACACTCCTAGTACTGAGCCTAGTGGTACTCCATATCAAACGTGTGATTGATTTTAGTTTCATCATACTCTGCTCATAACCAGAAGAGTGTTTTTTAATATTCAGAATAATAAACGTATTTTTAAGAAGATATTCACAGGCCGGTGATGTTAACCCAGTGTGTGCGTTTGTTTCGACAGGCCCCCCCTGCCTCAGAGGCCCATGGAGAGGATGAAGAGGTTTAAGAGACGTTTGTCGCTCACCCTGCGTGGTAGCCAGACGATCGATGAGTCTCTCTCGGAGCTGGCAGAACAGATGACCATCGAGGAGAACAGCAGCAAGGACAGCGGTGAGCGCTTTCACTTTGTTTGCTGTGTCTATTTCATGTGTGCAGGGTCACTGCTAATGTGAGGCAGTCGAGATTAGAGGCTGATTTATTAGTATTGTGGAATAATAGCTCTGGAAACCTGGAAAAGATCCACAGGAATGGAAAGTAAAGGCCGACTGGAATCGCAGGGGATCTATAAACTCATTATGAGATTTTTATAAGCAGCAGTTTCAGTAAAGTCTATTAAATCAGGTAATTCAAGCTTTTGTGAAATGACTGTTGTGTCAGAAATATTGCTGTGTCAACATCTGTCGCCTGACTAATATTTGAAGACCACAAATATTCTGCATTCTTGCAGTAATGTGAAAACGACTTCTTGTTTACTTTAGCCCTGACCGCTGAAATTTTCACCAGGGTTTTTGACTGGACTCCTGTATTTCTTTTTTTTCAGAAATGTGTAGAAATAAATCCCAAGCATTTAAATGAATCTTTTAAAGCAGGGGTGCACAAACATTTTCTTAAAAGGGCCAAAAACTGAGGTTGATTGAGAGCTGTGGGCTAAAATATAGCAAACTGTATTACTTTAAAGTTGCCTTCCTAATTTATTTCATAATATTTATAAATAAATAGAAAAAAAATACTTCAACCCTATTTACTAATGCAGTTTTGAAAATGTATATTATTTTAACAAACTTATTACAATAAAACCCTTAAAAGAATCCATTTATAAAGCAATGGAGTTCAATGCCGAATACACTAGTCATGCTGAACCTACCATTGCCTTGATTTGCATGCTGATCTCTTCTGCTTTGTCCCTTATTCATTAAGTGACTGGATGTGCATAAAATCTGATTCATTTAAAACATTTAATTAAAAAATTTAATTAAAGTTTACTTTTTTGTAGCTCAAACATAAAACAAACAAACAAACTAAAGGTTACATTAAAATAGAAATGAGAATCTTTGTTAAATGATGACGTCCTTTACCTCCGCATTCTATACATTTTAAAGGTCCGTGCTGGCCCGATACGCCCATAAGTGGTTCCGTTCTCTCATCAGTTAGAATAGAATAGCTTCTGCATAGATTATGATAGAGACATTTTTCTTTTTTCCTATGATTACTGACATGTGCAAATACCATCAAAATTAATTACAGCAACCTAGATCACACAGAAACTAAAAGGTACACTTCCAAATTTGAGTTTACAAAGAAACAAAAAAAGCGCCTTTTTTTTTGGAGGGGTTTATTATAACACAGACAACATATACAATTATTTTAATCACTTTCAACAGTGTTTTATGAAAATTCAAAGGGTTTTATTTAAAATGATACCAAACATATACACCTCTGCATGTAGATTTGGGAAATCTTTTGAATTTGGGTAGGCAAAATACAGGTGGAAACCCCAAAATAGCACTTGAATTTAAGAGGTTAAAGGCATTCTCCAACCCTTCCCAATCATTTTCCCTCTGATGGGCCCAATCAAAGGATACAAAGGGCCAACTTTGGCCCACGGGCCCTAGTTTGGGCAACTCTGTTTTAAAGTAACCCAGAAGGTTTTACTTGGTTGTTTCATAAGTTCCTTTGACATGGCAAGCTTTGCTGTGTTTAGAAATGTCAAATCTGTGTTTTTATGAACTCTTGTTTTACTTCCCTTTGGATATTTCATTCTTGTTTTAATAAATTTACTTCTTATATTCAAGTATTACAAGTTAAACTCAATCAAAATCATTTGTTGCATAATCAATATAAACAGATTTATTTTTCTCTGTATTTTGAGCCACTTACTGTACAATTAGGCATGGGCCGGTATAAGTTTCTGACAGTATGAAAACCTTGGTTAAAAATACCACTTGGTGTCACGGTATTGTGATTACTGCTCTAAAATAAGTTCTTTTTAAATGTCTGGGTCAAACAAACAAACAAAAAAAAAACTTTTTTTCCACTTTGAACATGATACATTTCATTTTAGGAAACATTTATAATACTTTGGAGCAGTAAACATGTCAGGCTAAATAGTTAAAATAAATCATTGACTTCTGCTCTCTTCATTAGATTTAAAAACATAGATTTCTTTACAACACATAAAAAAAACCTTGCATATACCTTGGGAATGGTATAAAAGAACATTTTAGCGGTATTAAAACATTGACTTTCCATACCGCGGTAAACCTTAAAACCATTTATCCACCCATGCCTACTTTTTTGAGTATGAAACTTTGTACTTTTAAATAATCTGTTTTACATTCATATTCACTGTTAAAAGAGAAATCTTGTGTTATTCTTGTATTACTTCTCTGTTCCCTATTTAGTATTGCATGCTAAAGGAATACAAGCTCGATAAACAGCATCTGTTGCATAATTGCTTCCACAATATTTCAGTTTTGTTCCGCGCTTTTACTATTATGAAAAAACTACTCTGTATTTAGGACGTAAATGGTGGCAATTTTGTAGAGACTGAAAGGCGTTGGTGTTTTTAGCTTTATTTTATTTAGTCATTTAAGGGTTTGGCATAACATTGTAACATTAATTTTACTTGCAATTATTTACTATTGAACATGTTAAATATGAAACATGCAGCTTTTCAATTTTTTAGACAACAAAAAAACAAAACCTGACTAACACATGAGCATTTAGGTTCTATAAAAATATATTAATAATATTAAAATTAAATACTAAAAAACTAGATAATAATAATAAGTAAAATATGTTTTACTTTTATAAAAGAAAAGAAAAAAAATAATAAGGAAAAGTTCTGCTCTTCTAAAAAAACTGAAGCGATTCATCGTCTTCGTTCATTCATTCATTTTCTTTTCAGCTTAGTCCCTTTATTAATCTGGGGTCGCCACAGCGGAATGAACCGCCAACTTAACCAGCACATGTTTTACGCAACGGATGCCCTTCCAGCTGCAACCCATCACTGGGAAACATGCATACACCCTCATTTACACACATACACTGCAGACAATTTAGCTTACCCAATTCACCTACAGCGCATGTCTTTGGACTTGTGGGGGAAACCGGAGCACCCGGAAGAAACCCACGCCAACACAGGGAGAACATGCAATCTCCACACAGAAATACCTACTGATGCAGCCGGGGCTCGAACCAGTGACCTTCTTGCTGTGAGGCGATTGTGCTACCCACCATTACCCACCGTGCTGCTAGTCCATCGTCTTTGTGATCTAAAACAGGTTGCCAAGTAAGAAAAACATATCAGTACAGCCTCTTACAGTATATCGTATTTTTTTCTAAGGTCAAGCGGTGTAAAAGTTCCATGCTTAAAGGTTGGAGGAGATTTTAACCTTCTAGCCAGAAGCGTACCAAAGGCAATCACATTTATCTTGCTTTTATTAAAACATAAGTGCTGTGGTCTAATACCATATGTTGGAATTATGGCCTCAAGTTCTATATACAGTATGTATTTAATGCATCAGGGAGAAATTTAAGAATTAGCTGCTAGAGGTCATTAGTTTTGAACAAGACCAAAACATGAGATAATGGAGCAGACTCGGCGTTACATCGGTCACAATTAGACTCTATAGCTAGTTTCACTTTGGGCCAGTGTAATCTGTGTACTACTTTAAACTGTATAACTCTGTTTTAAACAAATTGAAGATGAGTGAATGTTGTCTAAAACGGATTGCCACATGTCTTCTGATAATTCTGTCTCCACTTTCACCTCCCATTCTCTTTTTACTTGCACTAGTGGTTCCAGATTATAGGAATTAATTACAGAATATATTTTTACTTATTATTAAAGTAAATATATAATATATTTTAACTTTTAATTTTAATAAATGTTTTTTTTTTTTTTAAATTGCACATGAAAACCATCATAGGCGGAGTGTAAACAAACTCCAGGATGAGGCTAAGATATGCGCTGACCCTTAAATGCATTTAAAAAGATTTGCTACCGACCAAGAAGAGGTTTCAACAAAAGCACCGCCTATCAACAAACGTCTTATATTCAACACGCACATTAAATTATTTTATTAGATTCATTTAATTATTATAGTCACTTTCAATATGTAGCCAAGGGCCAGAAAATGTAAAATGAGTGGACCTAAATAGGGAGGACCTCAGTGCCTACTCTTAAACTAAGTGTATAATAGCTAGTTTCTTTCTTTCTTTCATTCTTTCTTTCTTTCTTTATTTATATACTTTTATATTTAAAAGATTATTTATTTATTTAGTTTATTTATGATCTCTGGTAATATAGTAATTTATTTAACAAGTGACATTTGAGTATCCAACCCTTTTGCAGAAATAAAGAAATTGCAAAAATGTGCCAAGAATCTGAAATCATTCACTTTGCAACGAGGCCGATCGAAAACTGAACTTGTAATTCAGCAATAAATATATAAAAATAAGCATTTTTAAACTGTGATTAGGATACTGAATTTATTTTTCTTTATTATGAAAGAAACAACAAAAAAGACAATGAAAATATGACAACATAAACTGTTTATTTGCGTTATCATGGGCTGTGGTAAACTTATTGGCAATTAAATTAGAGGCAACCCTTGCAGAGTAAAGGTGATCCAGTAGCCATTAGCTAGCGTGAGTAATTGTTTGTTTAAATTAGATTCATATTATTCAAAATACAAATTAAAAGATAATTAAAAATCTTGACTTCCCATCACCCCTGTAGAAAACACAGCAGAATTAAAATGCAAAACAAGATTACTACACTAGGCTACAATACTACGTTACAATGATACAACCAAAATAAGGCATTTCCTTTAATACTGAAAACTAATTAAACCAGAATAATATATTATTATACCCGTCTCGTAATACTCATTTGTCATTTTATTTCTTGCGTCCTTGACCAGCAAATCAGAAAAGTCCGCTGGCCAGCACATTCTGTTTTGTTTTCAGAGCTGCTGCCAGCTCCAGTCAAAAACAGCGCTCATCAGTGTAAAGTGCGGAGTTGGACAGTTCCATTTTTGTGCGGAGGGGGACTTTGAATTTGATTTACAAACTTACAATAACTAAAGTGTTCTGTTAATCATTAACATTAAACTGCATTCATATTCCGCCTTGCACCCGTTACATGTTTAATGCAGTTTTTTTCTTTGCTGCTATCTCTGTCGTCTCTGTCCAGGGGGAGGCTAAGCCTTTCCCAGCCTTACACACGCTCCGCCTATGAAAACCATACAGATTTTTTGTTTGTTTGTTTGATTTGGGTCTATTTTAAATAGTTGCCCCATTCACTTCCACAATAAATGTCTCCATTTATGAATTTTTCTGCTTTACTTACATTTTTTTTTTCACTCCAAATGAATCGTTTCACGCTTTTCTACACCCACAGCATTTGATTTTCTCCAGGTCACCTGTATTGACCACACTGCCCCGTGTTAGTCACCCTGACACAACCATTTCAAGCATTGCGGAAAAAGCTGTCAAGCTGTCGTTCTGATCTGTCATAACTGAAGTCTGCACTATTTTTGTGACCATAAACAGTGCTGAGCCAGGATCGATGCGAAAGAGGCCTGCTGTCACGCCTTCCAGTCATCCCGAATGCCTAAAGCAATGTAACTTCAGCTGAATGGAAAAGAAACGAAGCAAAAACACTCCTCTTTTTCAAAGTGTTCACTAGCTAGTAATTACGTAACAGCAATGACACCCCTGCGAGGAGAACGAGAGGAAGAGAACATGTGACAGCTTGAGAGAGACGGGCTAAATTAGCTTTGGTTACCTTCAGGCCAATCTGACGGAGGGACAAAAATTACAGAGAGCGTACTGTGTAAACTGGAAGTCAATGTAGTACGAGTTACAGTTTGTTCCCGTTTACCTTTCATCCCCTGTGCACCCGCCAGTTGTATTACAGTAACCGCAGTTATCATAAGTGTAGATTTGAGTACCATGGCCATTCTGGACGAGACCAGATGGTCAGGTTTAATGTCCTTTTCGGAGCACTAGTGAACAAAGACTTTTAAGAGAAATGCAAATGTATAAAATGAGGGCAAATGTACTGGAATGTAGGATTAACTGAGTTTCAGAAATGTCTTTTTCTGTAAATCAAGCATAATTGACCCTGAAATATCACTGAGCACGAATCAAACAAATAGATTTGATTCAAAGCCAAGCCAATGAGAAAAAGTGACTGTTTTATGAGGTGAAGATATATTACAGGGTGTCCACAGGGTCTTAAAAGCTATCAAAAGTTGATAAATCAATGTATAGAAATTTAAGGCCCTTAAAAAGTATTAAAAAGTCTTAAATGCTGTTTTGCAAGGTATTACAATTTATATAATTTTTGATTATGCTAAAGTTTGCCTGAATTAAATCTGCGAATATCAGGATACTGTATTGTTTTTGAAATCAATAAAATCCTGCTAGATCTGACATCATGCTGTTTTGTTTACTGCAGTAATTAAGGCAACACCATTATTTCTGCAGTTCTATATGCGCCAACCTGCTGAATTAGCTAGATTTATTCGATTTTTATTCAGTATATGAATAATGTTTTAGTTTTGAATTAATTTCTTACGTTATTTTTAGTGAATATATTGCAAGTTAAAGTCTTGCTATTGTTTCCGCTTAAAAAGTGTTTGCATGGTCTTAAAATGAATGGAAAGAGTCTTAAAGGGTATTAAATTTCACTTTCTGATTCCTGTACTCTGTATTATAGCAGTGTACAGTGTAATTATTGTAATTTCAGCCTACAGTTTAGTCATCCACTGCTTTGCAGAAGGATAGATTCTGATTGCTTTTCACTGAGTACTTTTACATGGAACATACCAATAATACGATTAAGATAATACTCTAATTAATATCTAGATCTAGCATATAAACCGATTTTTGCTTAGTTTAATCCGATTGAGGTCATAATCAAACTAAACAGAAATCAGATTAAGACATGTGGAGTATGCCCACTTTAGTCACGTTATTGAAGTGCAGTACAAGCATGTAAACACCGCAATCAAACTATTACCGTCATGTAGGATTTTCGCTGCATTTTGCGACAGGATATTTCATACACACACGGTTGTTTGACAAGATTCTCTGCACCTACCGAATCAGTAAAAGACCACACACACACACACACCGTGAAATGTGGAGGTTTTTTTTTCTCCCATTCGGTGTGCGGTATCAAATTCCGTTACAAAACTGCTCTTCCAGCAGTTCATACTGGCATCCAATATCTCGTTTGTGACAGGGGCATGCATGAAACGTTCCTGAATGAGAGTGAAAGTGCCAAACTGCAGTTAAAGTCAACAAATTAAAATGAAAAATACCTGAAATTACATGAAACTGCAATGACATTAATCGAATTATGTGCTATAACGTGGATCATGAAGGGAACATTCAAGAAGCAAGCCATGTAAACACCTTAATCATATTATTGTGTTAATCAGATTAAGGCAAATAACTCAATTACTGATGTCCATGTAAACGTAGTCATTGTTTATGTTGTTTATCAGATGCTAAAAAATTACCTGTGAAGTGCATTCAATGCTATGATCCATCTGCGCCATTAACAATAAATTTAGAATGATGTTAAAGAGGTGGTCCAGAGTGTATTTTTAAGGCTTGGTTGTGTTTATAAGATGCAAAGCAATGTGTGCTCATGCTTCATTAGTAGAAAATCACGTTATTTTTTAAATATATCTTACTTTGATTATATACAGCTACTCCGCTAACATGAAAACGACTGTCATATTTCCTAGTTCCTCTAAAAGACCCGCCCTCAAGTGGCTCTGATTGGTCAGCTAACATATTGTTCTGGGATTTGCTGTTCAGCTTCACGTTACCAAGCATCTCTATTATAAAATTACAGCAATCCGGCCACGCCTCTTTGTTGTGCAGGGTGTAATGGCATAACCTGATGGGGTTTATGACATCATTAACCCGGATGTATTTTTTTGTAGTCCCCAAACTTCGTTCACTGTAGGCTTTGCTAAGCTAACTCTGTAAAACCAATGTCTCCCTTTGCATTGAACCATGAGCATATTACATTCAGAGATGTTGTTTATTCACACAGCTACATTACACATCAACTAAAGTTTAACATATGATATCTTAGTAGACCACCCCTTTAATTTAGATTTCTAGAAAGATTTAGAATTTTTGAACATGTTATTTGGTTTATTTGTTAAAGATTTTTTAGACAGTGCTTACTTTCTCAGTGAAATTACAAATTAAAGGTCCCATAAATCTAAAATAAAGTGTTTTAGATGTTAGTATCAGCATTGTTTGTTTTTAGGATATCTATAAGCTTGTGCGCATTAAAGCAGTGACAAAACGTCACCTCATACTTCAGTTTCTCATCAAATTGTGACCAACATTTATTGCGCTTGAGAAAAAACATATTTTGGTTGACATTACGGCAAACTTCGAATAAACATGCACATTTTAAAGTACTTCACAGGACATTTAAGGCTCTTACACACTGGGTCAATATTTGTTTGTGCTTATCATCAGTGTTTTTCTAGATTTTTACCCAAGTGATTTTAATTGACGATTAGCAGAGTGAACGTGCAAAATCACTCCCTGACATTAGATGGTGCTTAATGGACTGTTTTGTTGTGCTTGAGCACCACCAAATCATGTTTGCTGTCAACTCAGCAACTCCAGGCCAGTAAACAAAAATGTTAAACTTATCTGTTGACCAGTTTTTAACATGGCGCATCAAACCAAAAAAAAAGTGATGATGGTTTTTAAAAATGCCACTTTATTGCTTGACGATTTATATGTTGGTGTGCACGTTTACATTCACTCCCTCTGTTTAGTCACAGAGCGTTAAACGGCGGCAGTAAGCATGAGTGAACATTTTCCGTGTGCACAGGCCCTTTAGCCACCAAGCTTAAAAAAAAGGAAGAAAAAATCAGCAATTCTCTCAAGAGACTCATTTGAATGCCTGTTAATAACATGTGTAGGTAGTAATGCGTCTCTTCTGACCGCTTATGATCAGATCTAGGGCTTCACGATATTGGTTGAATATGACATTGTGATATTTTGTTTTGCTCTGATATATATTGCGATATGAATATGATTTATGGCTTTATTTGGAAAGATTTCATTCATTTAGATCAATTGGGATGATCAGGTATTTTTCTAGGCGGTGTGTTGGTACACTCTCAGAAATAAAGATACAGGAGCTCTCACTGGGGCAGTACCTTTCCAAAAGGTACATATTTGTACCTGAAGTGTCCAAAACAGTACCTCAAAGGTACTTTTTAGTTACATTTGGGCACTAATATGCACCTTTGAGGTACCACTGTGGACTTTTTGTGTACAAATATGTATCTTTTGAAAAGGTACTGACCCAGTGACAGCTCCTGTACCTTTATTTCTGGGAGTGTATGAAATATAGTAAATTACAGGCATATATAAGTAACTCTGGGGAGCCTAACAGTGTTCAAGTACAGCAATTGAACAAACGAACATAAATTAACATGGTATCATCATTATATAATTAAAACTATATATATATTTAAAAAATCTTCATCTTTTAATTCTTGATAAATCTAATCTGGTGAAGTGACTATTGTGGATACACACATTGGGATATCAATCCTCAGCCCTAATCAGATCAAACGGATGTAATTGCACAGGTAAAGTCACTTATAAGATTCTGTCTGCATTGCTTTAAGCAGCAGTACCAACATGCTTGCTCACTTCTTTCCTAAAACTATCCTCACAAACCATCATTGAGTGAACACCAGCGTTCAGAGAATGCATTTTTATGTTTCTTGGATGTTGCACTCTTTCACCAGTACACTTCAATGTGCACAACGGCCTAAAACATGCCCGTTCAGCTATGCACACGTTGAGTGTGGCTGTTTTTAGGTTTCTGTGTTGAATGTGGGGAATGGCAGTGCTGTTGACCAGGCCATTAGTACGTCTAGCTGATGAATGTTTTATGAAGACCCTGCCATTACGTAAAGATCTTTGCCTTAATCCACACATTAGCTAGGGTTTCTAACGTATGCTGGCTTCTGCTACAATCCCGGTCAGGGTGAATCCTCAGTCACAAATTACATTCAGAGGAATGATAATATGCACTATGAAGACTGTTAGATATCAGATTAATTTAAATATCACTAATTTAAAAAATATAGAAAGAATCTAGGTTTATTTCAAATTAAATAACTCAGTCGGCGGAGTTTTCTTCCCTTTAGGTTTGTTGGGATACCTGAAAAAATCATTACGATTTTAAAAATGCAAAAGATATGTGTTAATTATACACTACCTGACAACAGTCTTGTCGTTGATCTCAGTTGTAAGAGCTTTTGAAAAAGTGGCAGAAGGTAGATTATTCAGATGAATCATCTGCTGAACTGCATCCCAATCATCACAAATACTGCAGAAGACCTATTGAAACCCGCATGGACCCAAGATTCTCACAGATCAGTCAAGTTTGGTAAAGGAAAAATCATGGTTTGGGGTTACATTCAGTATGGGGGTGTGCGAGAGATCTGCAGAATGGATGGCAACATCAACAGCCTGAGGTATCAAGACATTTGTGCTGCCCATTACAATTACAAACCACAGGAAAAGGCAAATTCCTCAGCAGGATAGCGCTCCTTTTCATACTTCAGCCTCCACATCAAAGTTCCTGAAAGCAAAGAAGGTCAAGGTGCTCCAGGATTGGCCAGCCCAGTCACCAGACATGAGCATTATGAGCATGTCTGGGGTAAGATGGAGGAGACATTGAAGATGAATCCTAAGAATCTTGATGAACTCTGGGAGTCCTGCAAGAACGCTTTCTTTGCCATTCCAGATGACTTTATTAATTAGTTATTTGAGTAGTTGCAGAGATGTATGGATGCAGTCCTCCAAGCTCATGGCAGTCAGACACAATATTCATCCTTTTTCCACTGCAGCAAGACTTTATATTTTATACTGTACATTATTTCTGTTAAGTGACAAGACTTTTGTCTAAGCAAAGTCAGACCTTATTGTCCTAATTAAATCAATAAAAATCAATGCATGATCATGTTTTATTTTAGTAAAATAAGTGTAATCTAGAGGCCTTCGCCTTTCTTATAAGCCACTTCTGATACCAAATGATCCACTAGAAGTCAAGTTATTATTTGTTGTTCCTAAAACTTGGATAGACGACAAGACTTTTGTGAGGTAGTTTACGTTAAACAAGCCATTTGATTTATAGTCTCGCTTTACGCTTAGGAAAGATGGTTTTCTTGTGGATACACACACGATATCGATACACACTATATCGATGCTCAAATTATAAATTGTTCCGCCCTAATTGGATCACTAAAAATGCATGTAATTCCACAGATAAAGTCACTTAAAAGATTCTGTCTGCATTGCTTTACCAGGAGCAGTACCAGCCTGCTACAGCATGTTACCACCGGTTTAATTTAAATATCAGTAATTTAATAAATATAGAAAGAATCTAGGTTTATTTAAAATAACTCACTTCAGTTGTCTTCCCTTTAGGGTTGTTGGGACACCTGAAAGAATCATTATCTGATTTTAAAAATGCAAAAGATCTGTGTTAATTAAACATGAAACAAGCCACTGATTTATAGTCTCGCTTCACCCTTAGGAAAGATGTGCATGTAACATGGAAATGAGACGTAGATCTTTTTGTCTCTCATAGTTAAACACTGATGGAAGAAAATTACAGATTCATTTTAGGTCTTTTTGTGTGTGTGTGTGTGTGTGTGATTTGACTTTTTAATTGTTTTAATTAATTTTTAATGTTCCTGATTTGATATTTTAATTCAGTCGGAGATGCAGTCAACAACATGTCAAGTGCTGCAGGCTTGATTTAGCTTGGAGGAAGCCAAATCCTGTTTCTTGATTCTCAAATTAGATTAGTAATTTGACATGTGTGTAGTATAATGAATGATCAGTGTTATTGTGTTAAGCAGTATTTTGCCCACAGGAAAGAAGTCCACTTGTTTTTCTGTACAGCTTCCTTAAATTCTCAACAGCCTTTGTTTTTTTTATGTTTGTGGTCTGGTGTCCAGAACAGAACAGGACAGTCATGTGCACCATCTGCCTTGCTAAACTTGTGCTTTAGTCATGCGTGTGTGTTTTTGTGTGTGTGTGTGTTTGTTTGAGCTATATAGTTCCCCCACATTTGCAACGCTCCCTGAAGACTTCCCTCGTCTTCATAATGAAGAAAGTGAGGGAATTTATATCTGCCTGTGTTCATTTTGGCAACACCAATGAATGTCAGGGTGCTGCACAAAGACCCCTAAGAGCTTGTCACCGGAGACTGTAGGCACAGCAACCATAGAGCCAACCTCTCGCTGGGCCTAGGAGCTTCTGCTGACATGAAGTATTTTTCTCAGGAGCGCTGTTGCTTAGCAACAAGACAGGATAGACGTGCAATTTACCATTGATATATTTATCCACTGAAAAATGATCTAGATATGGCTTTTTCTTCCTCTGTTTCTGTTCTGGTGTATGGCGTTCCTCAGGGCTCTATCCTGGCCCCTGTCTTGTTCTCGTTACACATGCTTCATGCTGACGACACACTGATATGCCCGTAAAGGTCCTATTTAGTTTTAGTTAAGTTTTTTTATGTTAGTTTTAGGGATATCTATAATGTGCTACAAAACAGTGACAAAATGTGTGCTTAGAAGACATAAACATCAAAAGCTTACTTTTAAATGGATCGATGATTTTTTCCTCGTCTCCTCATACTTCAGTTTCTCATCAAACCTTGACCAATTTGATGCTCTCTATTGTCAGACAAGCCCCGCCCCCTTCAAGACGCTTCTTATTTGCTTTTCATTTGATGAGCTTGAGCTCAACCACTCTCGCTACAGAGCTGTGATGAAACAAAATGCTATTGGCTGTATTTTTAAAAAGGGGAGGAGCTACTCTGTCCCGCACTTTCTTAATTTTTCGGTTGAGATTACATCAAACATAGTATAAAAATGCATATTTCAAAGCACTTCATGAGACCTTTAAAGCAAAATTACAAAACTAAGGGCTTCTTTTACACTTTTAATTTCATAACGAGGGCAAAATTGAGGCTTTTGCTGGGTTTTTTGGGAAGCCACAGGGTTTTTAACTCTGCTTCAAAATATATTTCTGACCTTTTGAAATTGAAATTGCTACATTACTTCTATCTTACTTCTAGAGCAGGCATGACCAACCCTGTTTTTGGAGATCGACCTTCCTGCAGATCTCAGTTGCAACCCATATCAAACACACCTGCCTGTCATTGTAAAGTGCTGTTCAGGTCCTAATTAAATGGTTCAGGTGTGTTTGATTAGGGTTGGAGCTGAACGTTGCAGGAAGGTTGATCTCCAGGAACAGGGTTGAGCACCACTGCTCTAGAGATTACTTACTATCTTAACAAAGATTGTTAATGGTCCCGAGATTCAGAATCAAGTTAAAAGCCAAGTTTGCTCTTATTATATTATTATTATTATTATTATTATTTTTATTGTTATTTTTTTGCAATGTATTGACCTTATTCTTCAAAGCAGAAGTGCGCTCGTTTTTGCGATTGTTTTAGAACTTCCAATTCAGTTGCCAATGGGAGAAATGACTAGGAATAGAAAACGGTCAAACTACTTGCTCTACAAACAAGTTTGTACATGATTATACATAAAAAGTAGAAAAATATGATAAGAAAGTATCAGTTTGCAACATCAAGCAGCAGAACGAGCTGTTTTTAACATCTAAAAATGAATGGAAGTGAATAAGTCTCGAGTCAAAAACATTCGAATGGCTGCACCCACTCATACATGAAGAATAAGGTCAGTGTTGCGATATGAATACAATTTCACCAAATGATTTAATATCTCTATTTGAAAATAATTTTTAATATTAGATTGATTAAGATGATTCTTCAGTGGGAGTGCATCTCCATAAAATCTAATAAACGCCATTAAGTTTTCAATTCAATTCACCTTTATTTGTATAGCGCTTATACAATGTAGATTGTGTCAAAATATATGAAGAAAAAGAAAGAAGTATAAGAAAAATATACAATTGAAAGTGTTTTATCCTTTTCAGATTCTAACAGTATTCCAGTACAGTACCTGAATGATAAAATAAAAATAATTCGATAAAACTAATCATTGTTAAAGTCACTAATGGGACAATTTCTTATGCTTAAATGGTTTTAAGATCATTATAGGCATCAAAAACAAATGCAAATGATAAATTATAATACAGACTCAACATTGCACATCCTGCAATGTGACTGTTGCGAATGTTTACATGCTGAAACGTTATATTGTGCAGCCCCGTAGAATATATTTGTACAATTGCATTTATTGTGCTCTGTAAATAAATTCTGATTTAATTTGTTATCTTCTCAGTAGTGGCGTAAAATGGCTGGTTTTTAGCATTCGCTCCTGTTCAAATTCCACTGTTTTATCGTAAATGCACACCCACTGATGCTGCCGGTGGGTCGTTCATCCGTCTAACAGCATGACATATTGTCATGGCCCGACCTGTTGAGCATTACCATGGCATTGGCCGTGGAACATTCCAGAGTTTCCATGATGCTTATATGGAAATATAGTCCCTGTGCGCAGCTGGCCGTCGGTGGAACTTTACCACATGGGCTTAAACCTGCGCCACACTGAGCCTGGACTGTTTTGTTAAGGTGTGTGTGTGTGTGTGTGTGTGTGTGTGTGTGTGTGTGTGTGTGTGTGTGTGTGTGTTTGAGCCTGGTGTTTTGTTGGATTGCCCTTAGTAAGCAGGTTGAAAGGCCCGTTGTAATGAGAGACACAGCTGTGGTGTGGGAAGATATGAGAGAAAGAGAGAGACCACAGCGAAAAAGAGAACGCTCTAAATAAATGAGGAAACGGCATCATCAGCATTTTATGCTCAAGCATCCAAACAAGAGTCCGCAAACAACGTTGTTTAAAGCCAGCACGCTATCAAAGTGATGCTATTGATCTGCTAGGCAATGATTTATCGTTGTAGTGTAATGCATTGGGGAAAAATGGCCTTCGTTGTCTATTGTGATAGGGTAATCATTTGCTGATGCAATAAAATGACTTTAATTTATGCTGACGTCATCAAGCCCTCCCAACTCTGCGTTCACACAGAAGGCGGCGAGAGCATCCAAGTTCGCTCTGGCCACCCAGGGGACAACGCTGTCTGTCTTTACTGCTCCGATGGCAAGAGCGTCAAAATTCGCTAAATTTAAAGTAGCGCTGCAGAAAATCTGTTACAATCCCTGCATAAAAACAGGCTTTCTAGTGTGAAAATGTTATTGCGCTCTATCATATTCAGTTAACTATGGAAGATAAAGATGTTGCGTTACTCGCGTCTCAGTTACTTTTTTTTTTATGTGCGTCCCTGTAAGAAAACATCGTACATAATTGGAAATCCACCGACAGCAATAATTAAACCCTCGGGAACAATTGTGGTAGGAACCAAAGTTCACAGGACTGTGTTCTCTGGAATTAGCTCAAGCGGTGGATGTCTACGTTTTGACTGGTTGCCTCCGAACCGCATCATAGCTCATTACCATAAAGTTGACTTGATTTCAACTCTCTTCGACGGCCACAGTGGCAAAGATGTGCCTCGCCGCTTATCGCCGCCTGCTTCCATTGAAAATGAATGACTTCCGGCTACTTTGGCGCTCTCGTCGCTTTTTGTGGGAATGACAGTAATTCCTCTTTAAACTTTATGACTATAGCAGTTTTTACAATTTAATCAATCCTAAATGAATAAAACCTCTTGTTTTATTTTATTTATTTATTTATTTATTTGGTTTTCATTTGCCGTAATTTTGTTTTATGTGGATTTATTGTAATGCTGGGCAAATTAATGCATTATTGTTATTGCATTAGCACATTAATTAATGCGCACAATTATTTTATTTCAGGCTCTAAATGCACATAGCGGGAAGCCATAAGCCATAAAAGGTTGGGTGGTGGATTAGTATTGACTTGGGAAAGTCATCGTCACTTCTCGACCAATGAAATAATTGGGGTGGGCCTAAAAACTGATTTATACTTCTGCGTCGAGTGATCGTCATGGCCCACAACACATGTCTTGCACGTTGTTGTGCATTTATACTTCTGTGTGCTGTTTGTGTTGCTCTGTAATAACACTTCCAAAACGCTATCTGGCAGTGAGGTTTTTATGTTCCTCTGTGTCAAGCTTTTTTGCGGGTGTTTTGTTTTTTCTTCTGAACGCTACCTTAATGTACAAGTAGCTAAAACTCGCTCATACAGAGGTGGAACCGGTGAACGTTCCAATAAAAGTTTTCAAATGGAGCTTCTTCACAGGACTCGACACTTGTTCAACACTCGCTTGAACTGGCTCACTGCTCTCTGCACCGCCCACACTCATCACTGCTTGCGTTGCATGTCATCGCAACGTGTAGTTAAATATTTTTTAAAGAGGTGCGCGTCAGCCAAGGCAAAGTGTATGCACCATACGCGTGCTTGATGCCGAAGTATAAAAAAGGCTGTAAGACTGCCGCATTTGCTGCTGCTCTCACATGAACCAGACGGTACAAAAATATGGATGAAAGTAGCGAACTCTTAAAATAAATATGCGTAATGCACTTCTTTTAAAATCGTTATTGATTTTTGTGCCTAATAATGCGATTAATAAAAATTTTTAAAACAATGTAATCGTTGCCCAGCACTTGTTTATTGTTTTGCTTTACTTTTATCTTTTTAGTTTTTTCCTTTGTTTGGTGTTTTTGTTTAGCTTTAGTATTTTCTTGCTCGTTTTTGTTTTGTTTCTTTGCTTTTTTGACTTTTTGTTTTGTTGCTTTATTTGGTTTTGTGTTTAAATTTGTACTTTTTTGTTGCCTTTTGGGTTTCGTTTGCTGTTTTGTTTTGTGTGAAATGTTATTGCATGTCAGAAGTGAAATCGTCTGCTTTTTTATGAGTGTGTTTTATTAAAGCTTTTAAATAGAGCATTGAATGGGTTAAATACAAGAGAGATTTTGGCCTGTGTCATTCAGAGCCAGAGAGCTGCACTATTTGTGTGTTTATGTCTCTGAACATGCTGGCATAGAATGGCTTTAAGATTACGATTTCCCAGAGAGCAGCTCTTTATCTCCTTATGTAATGCAATACCACTGTGGTGCTGAGTGTTTTTTTTTTTTTTTTTCTGGTGTGTGTGTATTCTTTTGCGTACTTGTGTGTGTATGTGAGGGAGCTGAATGAGGGGTTGGTTTACTGGACAGGTGGTGTGAGGAGAAACAGGTGGGAGGGACAGGTGGGGGTGACGAGCACACACACACTCACACACACACACACACACAAACACACACACACACACACACGCATAAATTGATGGTCATATAACCTCTACGGTGGTTGATTAAAGTTAATATATGCATTGTATTTTCTATCTAAAGGAGTCGAGTGTCAGAGTTTGGACTGGTTTATAATGATGCTTTATCTCTTCATTATTAACAGCTATTGTTTAATGTATTGCCGGCAGCAGCTCTTTAATGATTAACTCACCTTTCTGCTTCACTTTTATGCTTGAGTGTCGACAGTTGGAGGTTTTGTTCAGCTGATGCGTAATCATGCCTTGTGTTGATAGGCTCAAATGACTCCAGCTGCTTTCTTATTGGTTGGTAGGTTACCATTGCAACAACTCTGCAGTGATTGGCTCAGTATTCAATTAAGGGGAGATGGAAGTGTTTTGCAGTCTAGTGGAAAGAAAACATCCTAAATACACTTTAATCTGTTTCTTTTATTAATAATGTTAATAATTTATGCCTGTAGATTTCCATTTTAATACTATTTTTTTAAAGGCATCTTTTTTTTCATTTGCATTGAGTCATAAATCTCTCCTTTAGCTGGTTTTACACGCAAATTGATATATCGATATTATGAAAGATGAAAGATTGATGTTTATAACATTCTCCCTCTCTTTTTTTTTTGGGCTGTTCAGAGTAATTGCTGTATTATATAGTGTTAAAAAACATTATTTGACTGTAAAATGTTACAGAAATTCATCCAGTGTTCAAATTTTGTGTTGGAACTGTATTTTACTAAAGTATGGCTGCACAATATATGGCAAAATTGTCGTTATTGCGATAATAATATATGCAAATCACTTTACGCATTGGTTGTTTACTTAAATTTGACCAATCAGATGGTGCCTTACTATCTTTATTCACGCCTTCCCAATAGTTGCTGTTCTGTTATTGGCTAGAGCGGTCCAAAGGGGAACCCAGAGCTTATTATTATTATTGTTATTAGCATTTTTCTAGTGATAAGTTACAACAGGGGTGGGCAAACTCTGTCCTGGAGGGCCGGTGTCCTGCACAGTTTAGCTCCAACACTAATCAAACACACCTGAACATGCTAATCAGTGTCTTCAAGATCACTAGAAATCTATAAGCAGGTGTGTTTGATTAGAGTAGGAGTTAAACTGTGCAGGACACCGGCCCTCCAGGACCGAGTTTGCCCACCTCTGAGTTACAATGTAAAAAATACCACCATCACAATATGACAAACGTAAAATTTACCATTTATATATTTATCCACTGGCTTTTCTTCTTCCTCTATTTCTGTTTTAGTGTATGGCATTCCTCAGGGCTCTATCCTGGTCCCTGTCTTGTTCTCCTTATACATGCTGCCTATGGGCTGTGATCTTTTGTGTGATTTAATTTTTATGCTGATAACACACATTAATATGCTCTTAAAGCAAAATCACAAAGTTTTTAAAAACATAGCTAATAAAAAATAGCATTTTTTTCAAGTGAAATGTTTTAATGTAAGAAATATTGTAATCACAACACTCAACAATCACATATTTTTCTAGTATTGTGCAGCCCTAAACTAAAAAATGCTTAATTTGCATATTTACATGTAATTTTATTAGAAACCTTGATATTCAGAAAAAGTTTGCAATTGGTAATGTAATCAATCAACCCATTCAGCTGTTTTTAGAAAGCTGCCGTTTTCTATTGATTGCTGGAGTTTTCCTTTGACCTCAGAGCAACCTCATGTTATAAAATAATGATTTTGAAAGAATTATGGACCGAGATTATAAATGTATGCATGCAATTACGTCGATACTGTATGTGTATTGACTGAAGTCTTGTTGTTGTTAATTTTTCAGAGCCCATTGTCAGGAATGGCCGGCCGCCGTCGTCCCACAGCATGCACTCGTTTTTGCACCAGTACACAGGCTCCTTTAAGAAGCCTCCTTTGCGGCGACCGCACAGTGTCATCGGCGGCAGCCTGGGCTCCTTCATGGCCATGCCTCGAAACGGCAGCCGTCTGGGTGAGTGAGCAGTTATTATTACACCATAACACAATTACAGGCTGATTTCAGTAGTCACCATTTACAGACTCACTCAGCATTAAGAATTTGTCTTTTAAAAAAAACGAAACATCTATTTCTTTAAGCGGTTACAAATTATGTATAGCGATGCTCCATTGTTATGTACTTGTGACACAATAACAGATATGATGTTAGTGATGGTTAAGATTTTAATAACCTTTTTTATATTATTGTTTTATTTTTTTTTAAGTGCAGCAAAATAGTAGTTTTTATTGAGTTTGATTGCAATGGTTTTAAAAGTTTGAATGGCTGCACAATGTATAGTTTCAGCATCGATATCGAAATGTACACATTCGCAATAGTCACATCGCAGCATCTGCAATGATAAATCAGAATTATAGTTAAGTAGGAGTTAAAAACGCACATGATTGTGGAGTAATTGCAAAGTTTAACTATAAAGTTACCATATATATTTATATACACACACACACACACACACATATATATATATATATATATATATATATATATATATATATATATATATATATATATATATATATATATATATATATATATATATATATACATATATATACATATACATATACATATATATATATATATATATATATATATATACACACACACACATAATTTGCATGTGTTTGAAAGTCTGTGACCGTATATGCATTACAGTTCAGTCACAGGAAATTAACATTTTAGTCACTTCAAGAAAGATTCTTTGTATTTATGTACAGTATATATGCAATTAAGATCATACAGTGTTATTTATTTTACAATTAATTATTTAATTTGTGTATCTGAATACTGTTACTGACTCCCCCCAAAAAACAAAGGATTTATTTAATCTGTAACTTGTTTTATATTTATCTTTGATTGTGATTTGATTTGTTTCATTTGATGCAGATGCGCTCCACTTCAAAATTATCCTATCATCTGTCTAATTCATCAATTTTATCCAAACAGAGCTATTCGTTTCATCGGTTACACAATATTTAAATTATACACAATATTGCAATATGTATCGCAGAAAGATTAAATATTGCGAAGTCAGTTTTTTTTCAATATCGTGCAGCACTATTTTGAATACTATTAATATTACTATAATATAATGATTTTTATTATTGCTATTTTTAAATATTTATATTTGTTTTAATGCAAATGTAATAAAATAGTAGCTTGTTAAAATTAAATATAATTGCAATGGTTTAAAAAGCTTGAATAATATTAATATTAGTGTAATATAATAATTTTTATATTATTTTAAAAATATTTACGTTTATTTTAAAGTAAGTGTAATAAAACGGTAGTTTGTTAAAATTGAATGTAACTGCAATGGTTTTAAAAGTTTGATTATTATTCATTTTTAATATAATATAATAATTTTATTATGATTATTTTTAAATATTTAAATTTATTAACATATAAAATAATTATTATAAAAAAAAATTTAATAATTGAATATAATTGCAATGGTTTAAAATGTGTGAATAATATTAGTATTAGTTTAATAAAATTAGTTTATTTTTTATTGCTTCTCCCAGGAATAATAATATTAATAATCATACTTGTATAATAATAGCATAATATTTATTCAATATTATTGAAAAATATAAAGTAAATGATGTCTGTTTATATTTTGCTATAATATTTACTGCATATTATTATCTTTTTATTAAGAATTTGGTTTATGTTTGCGTTGTATAATATCGCATTTATTCGCAGTATTTATTTTTGCATTTATTGTTATTTGTTGAAGTACTAGTACACTGTTAATAGTAATAATAATAATAACTCGTGTATTATTTACTTCTTCTCTTTTTTCATTTTATTTGAATAAACTCTCCATGCTTTACTTTTACCACATTACTTTAATGATCCATTTGTTTGGTTACATGTTAAAAGCAAATTCACTATTTTAAAATAGGAGTATAATTGCATATCATATATTTGCCTGGATTTTTTTGTGAATCATTGTGCAAATGAAGTGTATGAATGACTCAAGCCTTGCTCGATCACAAAATTAATAAGACCACACCCACTCGCAGTTCATTGGCTGCTTTTGTTTGCCTGACAGTGAGTCTTCTCTGTAATAGTGTTTAATAGACAAACAGCTTATATCAGTGCTGTCAGAAACATAGGTGGCTCTGCTTTATCTGTGACTCTGCATTATCTGAGTGTGTGACAGTCATGTCAGAGCCATTGTGCATGTGTGTGTATGTGTGTGTGGGTGTTCAGCACTTACTCGGGCAGGAAGTGAGTCACACGAGGGTTAGTGGGTGGTGTGTGTGTGTGTCGCAGTTGAGCAGCTCCGTCCGGCTGCTCTCTCTCTGTGTGTGTGTTCATGCGTGGTGCTTCCCATACGTCAGGTTATTATTTATCAGCACTTCAGACACAAGTCCAGACAAGTCCCGTTTCTGTCATCTTATCTGTTAACTGCAACGTCACCAGAGTGAATGCTGGTGGATTTAGCACTGATAGTGTAATATTTGGCATATTTAAACATTCTAATAGATATAGATTTTTAAATATCTTTTTTTAAATATCATTTTTTTTTATTTAAATTATTTATAATGCTTTTTTTTCAAGATTTTTACATTTGTTTTGTAATTATATATTTTTATATTGTGGTTTTATATCATTATTAAGGGTTACTACTACTACTACTAATAATAATAATAATAATATTAACAATATTATCAGGTAAATATTATAATATTAACAATTATATAATTATGATATTCTATTTTCCAATGTTTTACATTTTTAAATGATTTTAATGTAATGGTAAATAATATTATAGCAGTAGTAGTCATCGTCGTAGTAGTAGTAATAATTGTCATAATAGTAGTGGTCGTAGTAGTAGCCATAGTAGTAGTTGTAGGAATAGTAGTGGTTATAGTAATAGTCGTAGTAGTAGTCGTTTTTGTAGTAGTATGCATCGTTGACGTCGTAGAAGGCGTGGTAGTAATAGTAGTAGTAATAGTTATAGTAGTTGTAGTAGTCGTTGTTGTAGGAGTAGTAGTAGGTGCAGTAGAAGGTGTAGTCTTAGTAGTAGGTGTAGTCTTAGTCCTAGTATTAATAGTTGTAGGAGTAGTAGTAGTCGTTGCAGTAGTCATAGTACTAGTAGTCGCAGTAGTAATTGTAGTCGTAGTGGTTGTAGTAGTAGTAGTAGTAGCCATAGTAGTTGTTGTAGGAGTAGTAGTGGTTTTAGTAATAGTCGTTGTAGTCTTAGTAGTAGTTGTTTTAGTAGTAGTATGCATCGTTGACGTCGTAGTATGCGTGGTAGTAATAGTAGTAGTAGTTGTTGTTGTAGTAGTTGTAGGAGTTGTAGTAGGCGCAGTAGTAGGTGTGGTCTTAGTAGTAGGAGTAGTAGTAGTCGTTGCAGTAGTTGTAGTACTATTAGTCGCAGTAGTAGTTGTAATCGTAGTGGTAGCCGTAGTAGTAGTTGTAGGAGTAGTAGTGGTTATATTAATAGTCGTTGTAGTCTTAGTAGTAGTCGTTTTAGTAGTAGTATGCATCGTTGACGTCGTAGTAGGTGTGGTAGTAATAGTAGTAGTAGTCATAGATATAGTAGTTGTAGTAGTAGTAGTAGTCATTGTTGTTGTAGTACTTGTAGGCGTAGTAGTAGGTGTAGTCTTAGTAGTAGGTGTAGTCTTAGTCCTAGTAGTAATAGTTGTAGGAGTAGTAGTAGTCATTGCAGTAGCTGTAGTACTAGTAGTCACAGTAGTAGTTGTGGTTGTAGTAGTAGTAGCCATAGTAGTAGTTGTAGGAGTAGTAGTGGTTATAGTAATAGTCGTTGTAGTCTTACTAGTATTCGTTTTAGTAGTAGTATGCCTCGTTGATGTTGTAGTAGGCGTGGTAGTAATAGTAGTAGTAGTCATATTTATAGTAGTTGTAGTAGTAGTTGTAGGAGTAGTAGTAGGTGTAGTCTTAGTCCTAATAGTAATAGTTGTAGTCGTAGTGGTCGTAGTAGTAGTAGCCATAGTAGTAGTTGTAGGAGTAGTAGTGGTTATAGTAATAGTCGTAGTAGTCGTTTTAGTAGTAGTATGCATCGTGTCGTCGTAGTAATAGTAGTATTAGTCGTCGTTGTTGTAGTAGTTGTAAGAGTAGTAGTAGGCGCAGTAGGAGGTGTAGTCTTAGTAGTAGGTGTATATATTATATTATGTATATATATATTATGTATATATATATATATATATATATAAACCATAGTAGTAGTTGTCGTAGTAGTGTTATTAGAAGAGTAATGTATTAATTTTAATTATTTGTAGATTTTGATATTTACACACACACATCTATATATATGCTGTATATAAACAGTTACTACTGAATTTCAATAAATTGTTAAAATGTTTTTATAATTTAATATTTTATATTGATTTTATTTATTATTTTAAGTACATTTTATTTTATCATATATAATTTGTAGCTTTGCATTTTCAGGATAAAAAATAATCATAGTTATGATAATCATGAGCATTATAATCATCCATAATATTTATAATAATCATATTTTTATTTCAATTTTTTTTGTCATTGTTTCATACAAATTAACATATAAAATAATTGAAAAGCTAAATGTATTCATCCATGATTCTTCCCTATATTATTGTTTAGCATGATGTTTCTATATTATTAGTGTTAATGTATAGCAGCATCTCTGACATCTCTGTTCTCGCTTCTTTCTGATCAGTTAACATCCACATCAGAGAGCGACTCTGTTTATTAGCCGCAGATTGTGGAATTTGTAAGCTGTGATGTGAAGACTCGATAAACTTGCGTTCGCTGGAATAGAATGATGTCAGCCGGTCTGCAGTTTATTACAGTTTGACCCACTTTCATTCTTAGAAGATTTCTTTTTTCAGAGAAGTTCTCTGCATCGGTATGTGAACGAGACGGAGAACAGAAGACAAAGCGATGACAGAAAACACACGACGCAATATGATATGATGTGCTGAGCGGAGGAGGTGGAGAAAGATAAAAGAGAGAGAGAGAGAATAGAGGAAATGGGCTGATCGGCAGAGAGAGAGACTCGTTACCTTACACAATGCTGGATTTTTAAAAAAAACTAGGGCACATTACCTGCGACTGCACACACGCTCACACACACACATACATATACAGAGATTTGAGGTTTTAAACATGCTAGTAAAGTGTGAAGAAATGCAGAAATCTGGCAAACAGTGATTGCACTGATGCTGGATTACACTAAAACAGAAGATTAAAAAGATTTATATCATATTATTATATTCTGTGTAAAACATTATCTTTCAGTTAAGACAATCAGGCATATTTTTGCATTATTTATTTATTTTTATTTAATCATTACCAATTAATAGGCCAGCTCGTTTTTTTTTGTGTGGTTTTATTTTTTGTGTTGTTGTTATTGTTGTTGTTTTTTGTTTGTTTGGGTTTTTTAATTTGTTTCGTTTTGTGTATTTTTTGTTTAGTTTTTATTTGTTTTTGTTTTTTTTGTTTTGTTGAGTTTTTAGTTTTGTTTAGTTTTATTTTATTCTTTTGTCTTTGTTTATTTGGTTTTATTTATTTATATATTTATTTAGTGTTTTGTTTTGTGATTTGATTTTGTTTTGTGTGTTTGTTTGTTGAGTTTTGTTTCGTTTAGTTTTTTATCTTTTTCTTTTGTTTTTCTGCTTTGTTTTATTTAGTGTTTTGTTTTTAGTGTGATTTTGTTTGTTTGTTTGTTTGTTTGTTTGTTTGTTGAGTTTTTTGTTTAATTTTGTTTATTTTTCTTTTGTTTTTCTGTTTTCTGGTCTATTTTTATTTATTATTTTAGCAACGTAGTGGTAGTAGTAAACTTTATTGTCCTTGGCAGGAAATATTTTGTGTTTTGTTTTGTGATTTGATTTGTTTTCTGTTTTGTTTGTTTGTTGAGTTTTTTGTTTAGTTTTGTTTATTGGTCTTTTGTTTTTCTGTTTTATTTGATTTATTTATTTATTTTGTGCTTTGATTTTTGATTTGATTTTCAGTTTTTTTTATTTGAGTTTTTAGTTTTGTTTGGTTTTATCTTTTGTTTATTTTATATTTTTGTCTTTTTGTTTATTTTATTTATTTATTTATTTAGTGTTTTGTTTGTGATTTAGATTTTTTTTTCTTCAGTTTTTTTGTTTTTATGTTGAGTTTTTTTTGGTGAATGTTGTTTTTGTGTGATTTGATTTGGTCTTTTGTTTGTCGAGGTTTTAGCTTTGCTAATTTTTTCTTTTGTTTGTTTCATTCTTTTGTCTTTTTTACTTTATTTTATTAATTTATTTGTTTACTGTTTTGTTTTGTGATTTGATTTTCTCGTTTGTTTGTTTGTTTGTTTGAGTTTTTTGTTTAGTTTTATTTTTTCAGTAGTTTTTCTTCTTTCTATTATTTATTTATTAATTAAGTGTTATGTTTTGTAATTAGATTTTTTTTTTATTTCAGCTTTTTTTTGTTTTTAGTTTGGGTATTTTTGTAAATTTTTTTGTTGATTGTTTTTGTTCTCCCACATTTACATTGTACTAACTGAAAACTGCTACCCTGACGAATAGTCAGAAAATGGCCAAAAATACTTTTAATTAAGCACCATTATTAAAGAGACAGACAGGCATACAACTGAGTGGTGTAATAGATGAGTTTCAGGTTAGCAGTTTTACTGCCTCGGCCTGATAAAGCGAGGCCATTATTTCACCCTTGGGGGACTCAGTCTGATGAGGCGGCCATAAAACTACAGAGCCACAACCACACCTTTACACTCTTTCATTTCAGTTCCCAAGAATATAATCTTTTCTCTTCCGGAACAGCTGTTTAGATCCTAAAAAATCTGTGGAAATGCTGTAGGTCCTGTTTTAACGTTGAGACGGACTAAACAGAAATCATGGCTGCTCATATTCACACTCTGATTGGCTATTCTGGGTAATTTCCTGATTTGTCAAGCCAGGATTATATTACTAATGCTATGTTTTGTTTCAATTTTGTGACTCATCTCAAGTTTTAGGACAAAAGTGACGACAGAAAATACATCCTGTATGTTTTAAATGGCAGTTTCTCCAGTTTCACAGACTAGGCTTAAGTGTAGTCCTAAACTATATTGCATATTTAAGCTGTCTTAAATAAAAATAACTAAATAGCTCACATTTTTAGTTCTTGTTCTTTAGGAAAGCCCTGTTTTCTTTATGTGTTAATTTAGTCCGTATAAACTAAATGACTGAAAATGTTAAGTTTTTTTTGCGCATCTTTCCCTCATAGCAAATGAACTGTAAAAGGGGCGTGGCTAAGAATATTGTGGATGAAGTCATCAAACTGATGTCAACAGAACAGTCCACACTCCAAATGTAGATGCAAATGGTCAGACTTCGTTTGAAGATTACCAAAACAAGCATTTCTTTTCAGCGGATTAACTTGCACAGATTAATTGTTCACCTAAACAATATTAACGTGGACTATTAAAAATGAACACTGTAGAATTTGACTCCACATGGACTTTAATAATTGGATATGTTGTACTTACAACTTTGTGCTACTATTTAATAGCAGCTTGTAGCTTCTGACACACATTTTCAGTCTTGCAATGTGGATGAAACCTCTTTTCTGCAAACATTATGGACGATAATTGATTTTTGTTTTCATTTTAAAGCGCAGTGTGGAAATGAAAACAAACACCGCTTTAGTCCGTGACCCAAAAGAGACACATGGACCTAAACACGTGTTGATCTTAATTCCTGGCTGTTGGTTTTCAATTTGTGAATGTGCGCGCATGTGTGGTTTATAAAGCCCGATTACATCATGTTTTGGCCCATCATCCGGTTCAGATAAGCTGGATCATACTTTTATGTAATAGAGAAGAGTTGAGGACATAGTTCATTCAGACGAGCACTTGCTGTATAAACACCAAGCACATGGAGCGGCACGAATCCCATCAGTTTTCTGCTTTTCCGTGTGTTTTTCTTGGGAATCGTGTCGTAGGTCAGTGTGAATGAAGCATGTGTGTGTCCGTGTCATGTTTGACTGGTTTTCATGAATATGAACAACTGCAGGAGAATTATTAACAGACTGTAGACTGATGTGTGTGTGTAGTGCTTTATGTACACAGGTTCAAGTGTGTGTGTGTTTTTAAAGGGAAAGAGGGTGAATAAGGGCTTTCAGTGAAATTGAAGAATCACATGCTGCTTTTCTAATACACACACAACACACACACTAGCATGTATCCCGAATCACTATCTTTCCTGCATGATATATGAGATTAGTGTGTCCTGAATCACAGTATGTTAAAAATAGCATGGCAGATGTACTTTTTAAGCTGATATTAAATACAAGATGTTGTTAATATTCATGTGTGTAAAATGTGCTTCAGGTCGAAAATAAGGCTTCAGCACTGTTTAGCTTTCTCAAGTTAAAAATGGGGTTTAATTGAGTTTTTTAATGTGGTTTATGTGATATTGAATGTATTTGTGTTGGCTGTTTTCTGTGATATGTGTAATGTGAACGCTGATGTGGTGAAGCCAAAGATAAATTTCCACTTGTGGACAATAAAGAAATTTTAAATATATATATTTAAATACACACACACACGATACCCATATATATATGAACTTTAAAGTTAATTTTAGGACAAGACAAAAAGCTATATATATATATATATATATATATATATATATATATATATATATATATATATATATATATATATATATATATATATATATATATATAGCTTTTTGTCTTGTCCTAAAATTAACTTTAAAGTTCATTTGTAAACATCCGTTTGTTCACTGTTTTGTAGTTCATTTGAAATAAAAAAAT
Organism: Danio aesculapii; assembly: GCF_903798145.1. NCBI lineage: Eukaryota > Metazoa > Chordata > Actinopteri > Cypriniformes > Danionidae > Danio > Danio aesculapii. The sequence continues at coordinate 51,758,366 of NC_079438.1, forward strand.
ATATACTGATTTTCTTGTAAATTGATATTTTAAATGTGATTATTGTTCATATTTCGTCTTCACATTTTTAAATATATTTTTTGGTTGTTTTATTTTAAATATTAAAATGTTTTTTTTAAGAATTAAACATTTTTTTAAATATAAAATGTTCATATATTAGTCAGTTTGTAAAATGTAATTTATAATCATTGTAATAGTACATTGATTATTATTATTCATTCATTCTTTTCTTATTGGCTTAGTCCCTTTATTAATCTGGGGTCGCCACAGCGGAATGAACCGCCAACTTATCCAGCATATGTTTTAAGCAATGGATGCCCTTCCATCTGCAACCCATCACTGGGAAACATCCATACACACTCATTCACACACATACACTACGGACAATTTTAGCTCACCCAATTGACCTATACTGCATGTCTTTGGAGTAGTGGGGGAAACCGGATTACCCGGAGGAAACCCACGCGAACGCAGGGAGAACATGCAAACTCCATACAGAAATGCCAACTGACCCAGCTGAGGCTTGAACATGCGACCTTTTTGCTGTGAGGCAACAGTGCTACCTACTGCCCCATGCGCCGCCCTATTATTATTATTATTATTAAATTGGATATAAATATTCATTTGTACTTATTATTTGTTATTATTGTTTGTATTTATTCATTAGAATTAATTCCTTGATGTACCATCTCAGTTTCAAGGGGGTCCCACAATTAATCGCAATCACATAAAAATAACACAAGAAGACGAAAACAAAACATAAACTACATAACATCAATAAAATAACAACAAAACATAAACATTGACAAAATGGGAAGTAGTACACGTAAATACATATTCAAAGTATGATAAAAACTACTTGCAAATATTTAAAGTTTAAAAGATGTATTTAACAATATTGAAGATTAAAACATTTGGTCTGGGAAGTCTTAAGGTTTCTGACTTTTTTTAAAGAAACAATCAGTGGAGACTTTCGGTAGAAGTTGTTGTTTTAAATTCTGACTATAATTGCTTATATATATTTTTATTTATAAATGACACTATACTTTTGTACTCGTGAAAACTTCATTTATGGCAACTTTAGTAGAATTAAGACAAATTTATGTTGTTAAAGTGCATGACATAAACATGCTTTGGAGTTTTTAATGCATCGTACTATAAATACTATAAAAAATGTCAATAAAATCTAGAACTCCAGCTTTCGCCACTTATTTTCACCGTCCAACTTTTCCTCTTTTTCTCTCCCAGACATTGTTCATGAGAATCTGAAGATGGGTTCAGATGGAGAGAGTGATCAGGCTTCAGGAACGTCTTCAGATGAAGTGCAGTCTCCCACCGGAGTGTGTCTGCGTACCCGAAGCCACCGCCGCATATCCATGGAGGTAAGAGAGAAACGAACCAGCAGCTCAAAACCCGCTTCAGACACAGCCGTGTGTCACTTACCGTGAACTTTATTTGTGGTCTTGGGTAGGTGGAGGGATTCCTTCGTTTCTCTTTCACAATTACTCATTCTCTCCTACGTCCTATTAGTCAGCTTCTTTCTTCCTCATACGTTGCTGCCCATTCTGGAAAGAGAAATTTGGAGGGTTTTTTGAGCAGCTGCTGATGGTGTAAGAGGAACTTGGGCATTCTCGAGAGCTGGTGTGTTTGTGTTAAGACACTGCAGGTGAATAGATTTTAAGGTAAAACAAATATTATCTGATAGCTATCACCATATTTGACTTTAACTGTTAAAAGCTTTTAGATACTAGTTAAAGTAATTAGCTACTAATAAAGTTTTGGTACTTAATAACGTACGTTTTCTAATAATGTAAATTTTCACAACACTTAAAAGACATTTAGGAACTGAAGACACCCAGTGATGAAGTGTTTTTCAGGTGTAATTTCGTACCATTCTTCCTGCAAAAAATTCTTAAGGTGGGCAATAGAACAAGGTCTTTTGCTCTTCAAAATGTGCCACATTCTCTATTGTAGACAGGTTGGGACTGCAGGCAGGCCAGTCAAGTACCTAGATCCTCTTCTTCAGCAGCCAGAACTTTGTGATGTGTGCAGAATGTGGTTTTGCATCACCATATTTTAACTTTAACCCTTAAAAGCCATCAGTTACTAGTTAAAGTAATTAGCAACTAATAAAGTTATGATAACTAATAATGTTAATTTTCTAATAACGTAAATTTTCACAACTCCTAAAAGACCTTTAATGACTGAAGACACAGAGTGATAAAGTGTTTCAGGTGTTATTTTGTGCCATTGTTTCTGCAAACAAGTCTTTAGGTGAGCAACAGTACAAAGTCTTTTACACTTCAAAATGTGCCACATTCTCAATTGTAGACAGGTTGGAACTGCGGGCAGGCCAGTCAAGTCTTTGCATCCTCTTCCTCTGTAGCCAGAACTTTGTAATGTGTGCAGAGTTTGGTTTTGCATCACTATAATTTAATTTTAACCATTAAAAGCTATTAGTTACTAGTTATGTGATTAGCAACTAATAAAGTTCTGGTAACTAATAAAGTAATTTTTTTAATAACTTACATTTTTACACCACGTTAGATGTTTAGGGACTGATTTTCTGATTTTGACTGTAATACAGTAATGTGCACCTTTTGTAAAGCTGCTTTGAAACAATTCTTGTTTAAAGCGCTATACGAATAAACTTGTATTGAATTGAATATTTGCCTTGTTGATGGAGTATACTAAGATTGCAAATGATGCATTATATAATTAAATATGCATTCATTTGCATAACATTCTAGTCCAAAAGTCTGGATGAAGCCTGGTTTTTGTTACATTTTCTTTTTGTCATGTTAGATTCAACTATGGTACATTCAGCCTTTGTAAAAACATGGCTTCATCTAGATTTCTAGATTAGAAAGAGGGGAGTTTAATTGCTTTAATTAAAAATGTTTACTTTAAATTTTTTTTTTTTCTTTAAAATGTATACTTTGGAAGTGTAAAATGTATACATAATGCAAACACCCTGTAAAAATGTTGCATATATATTCATTGACATTATGCATGAAGGTATATATAATTTAGTGTATGTGAATGCTGCTAAAGTGGAGATTAATAGTTCAGTGCTGGATGTTTTCTTTTAATCTGACCAAAAAAATAAAGAAAACATTTTATGGATGACCAAAAAGCACAAAAAGTGACAGGTGCTTAAAATAAACTGCCTTTTCTGCACTCTCACCTTTAAAAGTCATTTATCAACCTCATTTAGGAAGCTTAAACCAGGTATTACACAAGACAGCTAGTTTTGTCTTAACCAGCTGCAGCTGCAACAAGTAACAGGATGTTTTGGTTTATGCACTGCATAGCTCCGCCCACTGTGGAACATTATTGGTCTAAAATTCCACTCCTTGGTTATTATACATAATAGCCAAGCTGTTCTAGTCGGCGTTGATTGTGATTGGCCAGAAATATCACTGAGTTATATATTATTTATTTATTATTTCAAATCATACACCTGTGTCTATCTGGCAGCGTTTAATATTAAAGAAAGACGCACTCTTTTTCTCGTTTTTTAATTTAGCTGTGTGTTTTCTTCATTGCAGTGTTATAGAGAACGGTGTAAATACCATTGTTTTTGAGGATATGAATTGAAAAAAAAAACACTCTTGGAAAAATCTGAATTAAGCTGACTACATCAAGACATGCACGTCACTCTCTGGCTACATGAAGCATTTAAAGCTGCTTATTCTGGGCTTTTAATTGCAAACCTCAGTTCAAACTAGTTATTTGGCCATGTGTTCCTCACGCTCGCTCTCTGTCGTCTGTCTTCTTTTGCCCCCTGCTGTATACACTGGGTTACTGCAGCAGCATACAAATAAAAACAAATGTAAACATCATTTCAAAAATGAATGAAATTAACGAATAGCAATATATTTACTCTATTAATAAGGGATATCTAGCATGCACCACAATCTAAACATTAGTAAATAGCATTTTCTGTCAATTAAAGGCATCATGACAAATACTATTGTGAAATACTTTAAATGGATATCATATTTATTATCATAAACAGAATATGTATGCTAAAAGATGGATTATATTACCTGTTGCTTAATTATATTACTTAAACTATGCTATATTACAAGTGTTTCCCAGAGATGGGTTGCTGCTGGAAGGGCATCTGCTGTGTAAAACATGTGCTGGATAAGTTGGCGGTTCATTCCGCTGTGGCGACCCCGGATTAATAAAGGGACTAAGCCGAGAAGAAAATGAATGAATGAATGAATGAATGAATATTACAAGTGACTTGTTTTTGTCAATTAAAGGCAGCATAGAAAAATCCTCTTATGAAATGAAACACTTTAAATGGGTATCATATTTAATATCATGGTTAATATATGTATATTCAAAGATAAATTGTTACTTGTCTGTATTTGTTTTATATACAGTTGAAGTCAGAATTATTAGCCCCCCTTTGAATTCTTTTTTAAATATTTCCCAAATGATGTTTAACAGAGCAAGGAAATTTTCACAGTATGTCTGATAATATTTTTTCTTCTGGAGAAAGTCTTATTTGTTTTATTTTGGCTAGAATAAAATCAGTTATTAATAAAAAATAAAAATAAAAACTATTTTAAGGTCAAAATTATTAGCCCCTTAAGCTATATATTTTTTGTCGATAGTCTACAGAACAAACCATCGTTATACAATAACTTGCCTAATTACCCTAACCTGCCTAGTTAACCTAATTAACCTAGTTAAGCCTTTAATTGTCACTTTAAGCTGTACAGAAGTGTCTTGAAAAATATCTAGTCAAATATTATTTACTGTCATCATGGCAAAGATAAAATAAATCAGTTATTAGAAATGAGTTATTAAAACTATTATGTTTAGAAATGTGTTGTCTCTGTTAAACAGACATTGGGGAAAAAATAAACATGGGGGATAATAATTCTGGCTGTACATATATTTGATTAACAAGGACATATTTAAACTGTTTTTTTCATACACTTTGTGTAATCAATTCTATGTTCTTTTGGTTTTCTTTTAAATACATCTACACTGAAAAAAATAACTCTTAAGATTTACTTAAAAAATCCTCGTAACAATTTGCACTAACAAATTTCACATAAATTTTTCCTTCTTGTACAATTATCTTGTCAATATCATGTAAAATGTACTTAATGTTTACCCTAAAACTCCTTAATTTATTAAGTAAAAGTTAATTGATTATCTTCAATTTTGATTCTGTTTATTAAGCTCGTGTTTAAGCAGAAGGAACATTGCTTTAATAAATAAAATAAATAAATCGTATTAGTTACAAATGAGTACATCTGGCATAACTTGTTTAGTTAAGACCCACTTTTCACTGGCTGCATCATAGTGGCGCAGTGGGTAGCACGATCGCCTCACAGCAAGTGAGCCTCGGCTGGATCAGTTGGCATTTCTGTGTGAAGTTTGCATGTTCTCCCTGTGTTGGCGTGGAGATGAATTGGGTAAGCTAAATTGGCCATAGTGTATGTGTGTGAATGAGTGTATGGGTGTTACCCAGTGATGGGTTGCAGCTGGACAGGCATCCGCTGCGCAAAACATGTGCTGGATTAGTTAGCGGTTCATTCCGTTGTGGGGACCCCTGATTAATAAAGGGACTAAGCCAAAAAGAAAATGAATGAATGAATTTCCATTGGCTTGGAATTTATTTCACTTTAAGCAAATTAAACCCAAGAGCAAATTTACTTTAAAAACACTTACTGATCTCAGAGCTGGTGTTAGCATAGAAATGACTCTCTGAGTGAAGCGTCAAACTTTAAAGCTGATAATAAATATGCCAAGACCCTAAGCATGAGTGCTACTCTTCTGCGAGGTGGTAACCGCAAAACTAAAAACACTTTCTCAAAACGCTTCTTAATCATCAAACTAATGACGATTAAATTAAACGCCTATGATTGCTTTTATTTTCAAAATATTCTCTTCTTAATTCATGCTGGGATCCATTATGACATATCCATTATTAAAATGTACTGAATATTACTAGGTTTGCAACGATTAGAAAATATTTAAATATTACAAGTAAATGAATATTAATGTGGGTGGCACAGTGGCTCAATGGTTAGCACTGTCGCCTCACAGCAAGAAGGTCACTGATTCAAGTCCCGGCTGGGCCAGGTGGCATTTCTGTTTGCATGTTCTCCCCATGTTGGCGTGGGTTTACTCCGAGTGCTCTGGTTTCCCTCACAGTGCAAAGACATGCGCTATAGGTGAATTGAAAAAACTAAATTGGCCGTAGTGTATGTGAATGAGTGTGTATGGGTGTTTCCCAATACTGGGTTGCGGCTGCAAGGGCATCTGCTATGTAAAACATATGCTAGAATAGTTGGCGGTTCATTCCGCTGTGGCGACCTCTAAAATAAAGGCTAAGCCAAAGGAAAATGAATGAATAAATGAATATTATTATTTAACTCTTTCCATTAATTTCATTTATTATATCAAGTAAATGTGTAAATATTAAATATTCACTTTGAAAATTCTAGATATCCTTGACAATTTTACAATTTAAAACATTATGAGAGTAAATTTATTAGATTTTACTACACTAAAAAGTCATTTCTTTCAGTGTACAGTAGATGTTTTGCTTGTAATTTTGTTTTATCTCAAATTCGTTAGCGATTTTTCACATTTAAATTTAGAAATGCAAAAACTTTCTCTGCTTAACATTAGGAATGTTTGTTTTTACTAATGCTGATGTTATAAAAGAAAGCTTTTTTAAATGATATTTTAGATGTACGTTTGGCCCAATGTGATTATTTAGTGTCCTGCAGATTCTTTAATTTGTAGCCTGTAGGTGGAGAGAAAAGACATGGGAGAGAGAGAAAGAATGTAAATGGAGGAAATTCAAAGCGTGATGGAGGGCTATTTATGGAAGATGCTAATGCTTTGCTTTGAGAATGGCATTATGAAGTCACGCTATCTTATTTAAAACACACACGCACACACACACACGCACAATGCTTTCAGATGACACACAGGCATACCATATGAAAATAAGTCACTGAACATCAATTATTAATCTGATTTCTGCTTTGATAGGAAATGCTAATTTTATCTATTGCGACTGACTTGTTTGCATATGCGCCTTTTTGTTTTGATTCTCAGGATCTGAACAAACGCTTGTCTTTGCCTGCTGATATCCGGATTCCTGACGGTTACCTGGAAAAGCTGCAGCTGAGCAGTCCACCATTTGATCAACCCCTCAGCCGACGCTCACGCAGAGCCTCACTGGTCAGTTTCAACACTTCAGACTTTTTAAAAATTTCTTTATTTTTTTATTCATAAGGTTTCAAGGGACAGTCTTTCTGTTAATTTGCTCTCCATTTAAGATCAACACTATCAGACTATTAGTAGAACACTTAAGATGATTTTTACCTTAAATGGAGAGATGAAAATTACCTATAGTTTGCTCACCCTAAAGCTGTCCTTGGTATATATGACTTTCTTCTGTCAGACAAACACAGTCGCTGTAGTTTTAAAGTGTATCCTGGCTCTTCTGTTCTGTATAATGGTGTTGGGTAGTGACTCTTTTTAAATTTTCAAAAGCACATAAATCTGTTGTAAAATTAGTAAATATGCCACCAGAGGCTTAACACATGTTTTATGAAGCAGATTGATGTGCGTTTGTGACACAAATATTTCAGATTTTTAAATTCTAAACCCCTTTAAGTCCCTTTAAGGCAAGTCATTTCACTCGGTGGCCATCTTTGAAACGCCTCACACAGTATGCTCAGAAATGGAGAAACATCAAATTCTCCAAAACTGTAAGCCAAGCTTACGATTACATTAAATATTTGGAATCACTAATAAAATTAGACAACAGCTGTCTCATAAGTTTAATTTCTAAACGTTCAAATCAAACAAAATCAGTATATTTTCAGGTTGCCCGAGCTAATGTGCATGCATACTTGAAAGGAATAAGATCACGACACCAACCTCATTTATGGCCGTTCTACACATTATCACCCTCTGGATATTGCTCCATCATATCATGCTGCTGTTCTGAAGTAATTCACAACTTGGTCTTGATGGCAAAGCTCCTCCAGAAAGGACAGCGACTCCCAAGTTTGTGGGTGTTTGAGTAGTTGCTGTCAGTCATTTGATGTACGTTTGACAGGGCGGACTGTTCCTCGCGTTATTTTCATACAGATTACAAAACCAAAAAAGCTTTTGTTTTCAAGTGCACTTGGTCCATTTAAAAGTACAGATTTCAAGCTTTATGTGGATATCAGTCTTATGTCTGTGAAGCAAATATTCGCTGAGATTCCAGTGTGTGTGTTTACCACCAAACTGTCGTAAAAGCACACGTCTGGTCTGAGCTTACCCTGGGAGAAACGTCAGTCTTTAGCGATCAATGATTGTACTGGTAGACAGTGCTTCATTCACCATATTGACCGTTCTCCATTTAAAACTATACGAGTGACATGTGTTGTGTATTCTATAACTCACAGATAAATTTTTTATGTAATATATGTAGTAATAATAAGTATCATATGTATGTAGTAGTAATATGTAGTAAATTTTGTAATTATAAACCCTGATTTCTGATAGCTGTGAATGACACAAGACTCAGCTTTTTAAAAGCCAAGCCAAATAGTTTTCTTGTTTGTCGAATGCTAATGTGGTAAACAATCTATGTGGTAAGTGGAGTCAGAGGTCAGCCAAGATGGCCTCTAAAATGTGTGCATTCAGCAGCTGCCGGAAGTCGTTGATTTGAGTCTCTAATTAAATAATGTGAAATGTTTTTTGTTGCCAAAACACATCAATCCTCCTCATAAGACATGCACGTTACCCCCTGGCATCATATGGGTTAATTTTACAATAGATACAGTTTTGGAAGGTTCATAAGAAAAGAAAATGTAAAACTGCTCTGACTGCATTCATCTGAAAAAAGAAAGTCATATACACTGAGAGTGGCTTAAGGGGGAGTAAATTATTAGGTAATTATGCGTGAATATTCCTTTAAACTGTGACCTTTAGTTATTCAAAAAATGCAAGTCAAAGGCTTTCAGTGCTTTGAGTGTCAACAGGAAGAAAACGAAATTAAGTTGCATGTCTCTTGACAATAAATTAAGGTAAATTTTATATGAATTCACCATGACACTTCACATCCACCTTTACTTATTCCCCACCACTTTTAGGCCCAATCCCAATATTATTTTTGTACCCCTTCCCCTTGGCCCTTGAAACAGAGTGTGTTACCCCTAAGATATGGGACAGCACTAGAACACTGGCACATATGTCATCACAAGCTCTGGTCCTGGAAAATTTCAGTTTCAAGGGCCATCTAGGCCTAAATCTTAGCCCTATGTCTTCAAGCTAAAGAGAATTGGGACACCCCTACCCCTTCATGTGAACGCGCAAAATGAGGGGAAGGGGAAGTGCTAAGGGGTAGAATTGGGATTGGGCCTTAATTTATTCTTTCCCAGTTTGGTGTCCAACATAATGTTTCCCATCAGGCCATGTCCACATGTAAACGTGGACTTTTTTTTTTTTTATTACCAAGAACCAGCATGTACAGTTTTCTTATACAATAAAATCACTTTACATTTCTTAACAAGAATGAATTAAGTGAGGTAAAAAAGAAATTAAAGAAAAAGAGAAAAAAAAACACAGAGGAGAGGGTACTTAATTATCAAATTACATACAAATATATTACGAACATTTTCCAATTTTAGTTACTAACAAGAGTTATTAATGCACTTTTAATCACAGGAAATGCATATATACAAACATTTTTATGTAAAAATATTAAAGTAGGAGCATATATGAATTGTTTTAATTGCTTTTCTATTTTTAGACTTGGGAATCACTTTCATATACATTTGAATCTCCTTTTCTAGCACCATGAAGAGAGGTTTACTTTTGGCAAACTTTGATTTATGTATGTGAAATTTACATAATAATAAAATAAAGTTTATAATAAACCCAGCATCTTTTAATGAGCGATCCTAGGTACTTTTATAAATAGAGTTTTGCCTGCTTTTGTTTTTTTTTTCTGTCCACATAAAAATGCAAAAACCTACTGTGATGCATGTTAAGGGATTGCCGAACCAACAGATGACATAATGATACTTTTAAACCAGGTTCACACCAAACAGGGAATTAAATATTTTCATGAATAAATTGCATACAAATCCATGCAAACGTGAGAATGAAGAGGCAGATTGCCGTCCCGCGGATGTGCAGAATGTTCCTCAATCCCGTCTAGTGCATTTGGTGTAAATCCAGCTGTGTTATCCAATCAGAAAGGAGACAACATCGCACATGCTGACATCATGAGGCGCAAAATCTGGTTCTAGTGTCCACACGACCACACTGTAGTTCTAGTTTCTGAAAATCTTCACCTGGCTGGAGTTTTCAGAATGTTTCAATCACCTGATACTACATTTTCGTGTGGACAAACAGTGAAACTGCATAGAAAGTACTCGTGTTCATGTGGACAGGGCCTCTGACTTGCAAAATAAACTTGCTTTCATCACTAAATCCCTAATTGTAGGTTGTTCTCTAATTCTGACCTCCCCTGTGTTTAAGAACATTAAAGCATCATGTTTATCCTCCATTGCGTTTTTGCGCTCGCTCCTCATCGAATTAGCATTTTACCTCAGAGGCGAATGAATCACAGTCTCGTGTTTCGTAATATGCTGTGCATCTCTTTTGTTTGAGTATATTGTAGAGCATGATGGGACATCTACGTAGCAACCATGCTGCATAGCAACACGACATAAAGTTTCTCCTTTGCTATGAATGGCTGTGAGATCATGGTGTTCACGAGGAATAAATCAGACTTTGTGTTTAAAGCAATAAGCGTGTAGATGATTCAGTCTGTTTAAGCTATGACGTGGCTGTCGAACACAGAGCCGTTGTTGTGTTGAGAGTTTTTAATAAGTGAATATCACCTTTCTGAAGTCTGAGGTTGAGAAATGAACGCTTATATTGCGCAATGACAATTGACGCAATTGAATTGATCATGCGATGAAGAAAATGCTTTTATTTTTAGAAATACATGCTGTTCTTATGAGAGATTTCTACAATAATGTATCACTGATTTCACAAACAAACACTGAGCCATGTTATTATTGATTTTAATCCTGAGAAATGTTTTCTGAGCACTCATATAGCCTTGCTGAGACTATTTAATTAGTCTATTTAACTATTTATTAGTTAATAATGAATGATAATGAAAATGATAATTCTGCCTGCAGTTACTCGTCTCTTGCCAAACCAGTTTGACTTAATATCTTCTGGTGAAGTAGAAGGAAACCCTTTTGTACTGCGTCAGACATTTTATTTTTGTAGTGATGAAGAAATCTAAGCCACAGTGCTCCAAAAGGGATTAAATGCATGCTTGTAATAAAGAAATACTTCTGAAACTCCACGATTTTCCTCCCAGTTGCATCATTTTTGAAGAATTGTGACATTATAAAGCTGATTATTTTTGCTGAATTGTGAAATTTGGTGATGATATGAACATGGTAAACACAGTAAATATTAGTGTAGTATTATAGTATATAGTATAATAATAATAATAATAATAATAATAATAATAATAATAATAATAATAAAAATTCAATTAAAATACAAATAAAAAAATAAATAAAATAATAAATCAGAATAAACTGTACATGTAATAATCAACATTTATGGGTAAACCGTAATAATAAAAACATAAGGAATGCTCTTGCTTCAGGTTTGTCTATTAGCTGACAGTCTGAGTTTGTGGCTGGCTGACACATATTTGGCTGCTGTTGGGATCATTGTGGAATTTTCATCTAAAATATATTGATATTTGATAATACAATAACATTTGGATAAATTTGCTGGAATTTTTTGGAAATATTGAACTCTTATGTGGCGATAGTGATGTTCTTCTGTTTCCGCCTCTCTCTGTGAACATAATGAACACAATCGCTTCTCTGCTCTCTTTCTCTCTCTATTAATTTTTTTCAACTAAGATTGCTTTGTTGATATGACAGTTATCAGCATGCATGTAAAAGCTTTTTGTTTACAGTAAACATATTATATAAAAAAAGACTTTACAGTAAAGATATAATGATAGTAGTAATAAACAGTAGGGCTGCGTGATATTGGGAATATCTGACATTGTGAGGTTTTGTTTTACTGCAATATATATTGCGATATGAATATTATTCCTCCAGATTAATTAAATAGCTCTATTTGGAAATAATTTCATTCATTTAGATGGACTGGGATGGTCAAGTCTTTTTCTATGCAGTGGATCTGCATAAATCATAATAAATTACAAGCAATAATAAATAAAGAAACAGCGCTTTATGGTTATCTAGGGAGTCCAACAGTCTTCAAGTACAGAAATTGAACAGTCAAATGTAAAATAGCAGCGTCATCATTGCATAAATAATTCTAAATAATATTTAATAATAATAATTATCTTTTAATCTTTAATAAATAATTTAATCTTGTGATGTGACTATTGCAGATACACACATTTCGATATCAGTACTCAAACAATATATATTGTTCAGCCCTAATAAACGGTGTATTTTAGAATCAACATTTTATAATTGAATGATGTCTGAGTGTAATACAGCTATTAAACTTAAATTATATATATAATTATATTTTTATTTAATATTGAAGTATCTCAATTTGATGTATTTCACTGGGTTAAAATAAACGAATCCTCTTTTATGAATTGGTACAAAAGAAGCCTTGTGGCTGTTGGTACAAAAAAGCATTGTCTAAAGTTACTATAGTTTATTTGAGCAAAAGTCAGTGTTAGGCCATGTTTTATTGTACAGAATCACTCTTTTAAAGACCTTCAGTGCCTTGTAGGTTTAGAAAAACAGGAGTAAAGCATTTTAAAGTGAGTTGTTGAACATTTACGTCTGAAGAACATGCAGCTCTAGTAAAACAACGCAGACTGCAGCAGATATAAAGTAGTGGCCCATGAACGACAGTCCCAGGGTGCACTACGAGCATTGTGTCGTTCCCTCACAAAGACACTTCACATGTTCTTTGTCTGAGAGGCTTTAGCATGTGAAAAGCCTCCTGCTTCAACGTCGGGGTTTTCTTGGCATCCATTGTTTTCATTAGCTGTCATCCGTCTATGTCGTCTTATGTAAAGCAGAGGAGACGTTCTGCTGCCCCCTGCTGAACAGTGTGTGTGTAATTGTGTGTGTGGAGTGTGTTAGTGTGATTTCTCTGGCTTCTGGAGCTGATTCTGGCTGCAGATATGAGCCACGAGCAGCACTCCAGACACGTGTTTCTGTCTGATAAGGTCTGTTGAACACATGCATTACGCTGATCTCATTAATGAAATCTCTCTCTCTCTCTCTTTGTCTTGTTTTATAGTCTGAAATCGGCTTTGGGAAACTGGAGACTTATATCAAACTGGACAAGTTGGGAGAGGTAAACTGAGTGCCTTTCTGTCATCATCATGCTGTCAAAACAAAAACACTCCCCCCACCTTACACTAGCACTAAAATCTTTGAACACAAACAGTTCCTCTGTATAACCAGCACTTCTTGTGTGTATTGCCTCATCTTATTGAATTGCTGAATGCCTCCTCAATTGTAAGTTGCTTAGAACGAAAGTGTGCTAAATCAGTGGTCCTCAACCACTGGTACCGGTCCATGGATCAATTGTTAACAGACCGCACAAGGAATCATTAATTATTTCCTTTTTATTTATTATCTGAGTCTGAACCGTCTTTTATTTTGAAGAATGACCGTATTCTCTTGCTTACGTCTCGGTTACTTGAGTGCCCAAATGTAAACCACAAGCAGTAAGATGAGTACAAAACAGACGTCTTCGTAAAATTTCTTTGCTAAGTGGAAAAGGCCCAGTGAAGCACACACGAACTGTTAAGGAACAGATCTGCAGCCCATTTGTCAACAAATCAGGTGAATCCAGCATGTTTATCAAGTGCTGGAGATCTCAAATGATGGCGGCCTTTCAGGGGCCTGTTTGGCAGATCACTTCTTTTCTAGAGTCTGTGCAAGTTTGTTTTTCCAATGGTGGTGTGCACAAGCAGCATGACGCACTCGGACCCTCCAGACGCACCCATGAATGCTGCGAGTCACATGACAAGAACTGACCGATTCGCTTTATATTTTGTATGGAATATACACATTTCAGTAGACTAATTATCTCAGACAAACACAAACACTGCAGTGCTTTGTCATTTTGTCCATTAACAAAACTTGTATCAGAGTGACAGCAAAGTTGGGGACCACTGTGCTAAATGACTTCATGTCTGAAGTGATTCTGATGTGTGGATGCAGGTTTTATTAACTGATGCTGTTGTAGGAATTTGACGTGTTATTATTTCATTTTTAATAAATAATAACTACTAAATGTCTTACTGGGGTGATCTGGTGAGGGGGATGCAGCTTTGCTAAAGTTTTAATGAGCTGACGGTTATTATTAATGCTATTAAACTGAATAACTGAACATATTTGATAATAGAGGTGTTAATGGAAGGTGGTCTTGTTCACTGATGGACTTTTAATATTAGTTGATTGACAAACTAACATTTGTATGTATGTGTGTGTGTGTGTGTGTATTATTATTTATTATTATTATTATTATTATTATTATTTGTAAAATCTGTTTTTATCTTTTAATATTTTTGCGCAGTAGTCATGTAATATTTCATTTATTTACAGTTGAGGACCAAATTATTAGCCTTCCTCCTGAATTTTTTTGCATATTTGCTAAGTTATTTTTTAACAGAGCAAAGACATTTTTCTCAATATTTCCTACTCATTTTTTCGTCTTATTTCTTTCCATTTGGCTGGAATAAGTTATATATATGCAGTGCTCAACATATGAGTGCACCCCTCACCAGTCTCTCATTTAAATGAATGTTTTAATTAATATTTTTGTCAGACGGGATTCTGATTGTGTGGATGCAGGTTTTATTAACTGATGCTGTTGTAGGAATTTGACGGATGTTATAAACATCTATAATAAATAAAATCGAGTGATGGATGCAGCTTTGCTTTTTTTCATTAATGCTATTAAATACTGAACATATATAATAATAGAGGTGTTAATGTCTTTGTTCACTGATAGACTTTTAATATTAGTTGATTAGGCAATATATCATTTGTGAGTGTGTGTGTTGTATTTTTATATGTAAAACAAATATGTATTATTAATTTATATATTATTTTTTCTATATTATAACAATTATTTTATATATTTTTATATATTATATATTTCTGGACATTATTTTTATTATTATTTATTGTTTTGTGCAATAATCATGGAATATTTCATTTATTTACAGACAAAATTATTAGTTATTTTTATTTATTAAAAATTCTTAACTATTAGTTTTGCATGTTTCCCAAATGATGTCTAACACATAATTCCAAATTTCTTAATGTTTCCTACTCACTTTTTTTGTGGAGAGAGTTTTATTTCTTTTAATTTTGCTTGATTAAAAAAATAATAATATATATATATATATATATATATAGAGAGAGAGAGAGAGAGAGAGAGAGAGAGAGAGAGAGATTTTTTTAAATAAAAATTAACAAATAAACTAAATAAAAATTAATATTTTTATTAATATAAATTATTTATATAAATTTATATAATAATTAATATAAAACTGAATAAAATTAACTAATCACCTTAGTTTTTTTTCTATTGGCACAAGAAAAAAACACTGTTCTCCAATAACTTGCCTAATTAACTTCCCTAGTTAACCCGAATAACCTACAGTAGACAAGCCTTTAAGTTGAATTTTAGACACTTTTAGCATGCATTATAATCTAATGCTCTCTCTGATTGTCTTTTAGGGAACGTATGCCACCGTTTTCAAGGGCCGAAGCAAACTGACGGACAACCTGGTGGCTCTGAAGGAGATCCGGCTGGAGCACGAAGAGGGAGCGCCGTGCACCGCTATTAGAGAAGGTCTGGAGTCTCTCTCGCTTTCAGACACCAGTGTTAATAACCACTGTTAAAAACAATCCTGACTTCTGTCTCTCTTCCAGTGTCATTACTGAAGGACTTAAAGCACGCCAACATCGTCACGCTTCATGACATCGTCCACACAGACAAATCACTCACGCTGGTGTTCGAGTACCTGGTCAGTGAACGCTTCATGCCTTTTTGATGTTTTTTTAAAGAGATGTTTTATATCACATTCAAAATGATGTGAGTTTTACATTTTAAGTATTTTGTTTGTTAATTGATTTATCTACTTATATTAGATCACACATATGTGCTGATGTACATAAAAATACAAAAATATATCAGGATTATTGACCTTATTTTGCAGTGCAGGAGTGCGCTCCTTTTTGTGATCGTTTTAGAACTTCCCATTCAGCTGCCTATGGGAGAAATGACTAGGAATAATAGAATAATAGACCACTGAGCCACCGTGCTGCCAAACACTAATTCATTTAGCCAGAAAAAATAAATAAATCAAAAGTGACTCGACTTGGTGTCACATTTTCATTCTGTTCCTGTCTTTGTTTTCCTCCTGCAGGATAAAGATCTGAAGCAGTACATGGACGACTGTGGAAACATCATGAGCATGCACAACGTCAAGGTCCGTCCTTAATTATTTGCATGAAATGGATTTAACAAAAACATAAAGTTTGTTAGAACAGTGCGACTCATAGTCTGTACATATGCGTGTGTGTGTGCGTGTCCACAGATTTTCCTCTTCCAGATCCTGCGAGGTCTGGCGTACTGTCACAGACGAAAGGTTCTGCACAGAGACCTCAAACCACAGAACCTGCTCATCAACGAGAGAGGAGAACTCAAACTGGCCGACTTCGGTACGATTAGCCGTCAAATAGATATTTTATTGACTGCACATTAATTTGTGTCACAGATAAATACAAAAGCATAAATCTTCAGCATTTATATTCAACTTCTATTTAATAGAAATTATTAGTTGAACTTTTACATAAAATTGTGTGTGTGTGGTTTATTTTACTTTAAAATGACATGTATTTTTATTTATTTGCAGTTATTTTATATTAGAACATAAATACATGCTTGTATATCTCAAATGAAATTATGAACCGATATAATGAATATTTTAAAGATTTACTTCATTAAACAATATATGCATGTGTATATACTGTTTAATGACGTGAATCATTAAAACATTTAATATTATGTTTTTAGAAAATATTTTGTTTGCTAGAAGTATATTTGTTAGAAAAATATACGTGTAAATGTAATAATGAAACAATGTGAATAAAGATATAATGTATATTTTGGTGATTCACATAATTAAATAATATATCTGTATGGTTATATACTGTTTAATACTGTGAATCATTCAATTATATATTGTTTCTTTTTTTATAAAATATGTTGTTGTAAAATATACTTCTTTTTCAATAAAAATTGATTTGCTTTTATTTCTTTTTTATATTTTGTAATGCCATTTACTGTCGAGCCTGAAATTATTCATACCCCTGGCAAATTTTTTGTTCAAATGTAAATAACAGCTGAGAAATATTTTTTCCACTATGTTGCCTCTTGTGCATGGTCTTATTATCTATTAGGAGAAGCCTGCTCAATTCCAGCCAAAATAAAAAACTAAACTGCAAAACTTGCTGGTTACATTAATGTAACTTTAGGTCAGAATTTGCCAGGGGTGTAAATAATTTTAGCCTTGACCGTATATATTTTAAATGTAGATTTTTTTTTTAACATGTAAAATAATTTTTTATAAAAAACATATTAAGTTATAAATGTAAACATTATTTAAATGTTAAATTACACCTTTATTTATTTATTTATTTATTTATTTATTTATTTATATAATTAAATATATATGAGATTTTTTTTCATAAAAACATTAAATTGTAAATGTTGACAATATTTAAATATTAAATTACACCTTTATTTATTTATTTATTTATTTATTTATTTATTTATATAATTGAATATATATGACTTTTTTTCATAAAAACATATTAAGTTATAAATGTAAACATTATTTAAATGCAAAATTACACCTTTATTTATTTATTTATTTATATAATTGAATATATATATATATATATATATATATATATATATATATATATATATATATTTATATATATATATATATATATATATATATATATATATATATATAGCATTAGGTTGTAAATGTGAGCATTAATTAAATGTTAATACACACCTTTATTTATTTAATTATTTAATTAAATAAATATGACTTTTTTTCATAAAAAACATATTACGTTGTTTAAATGTTTAATTACACATTTATTTATTCATTTATTTATTTTTATACTTGAATATATATGAGATTTTTTCGATTGTCTACAGAACATATCTTAATTATACAATGACTTGCCTTACAACCCTAATTACCCAAGTGAAACCTTTAAATGTCACTTTAAGCTGTACAGAAGTGTCTTGAAAAATATCTAGTCAAATATTATTTACAGTCATCATGACAAAAATAAAAAAAATCAGTTATTAGAAATGAGTTATTAAAACTTTTATGTTTAGAAATGTGATGGAAAAATCTGCTCTCTGTTAAACAGAAATCGGGGAAAAAAAGAAACAGGGGGGGTTAATAATTCAGGGGGGCTAATAATTCTGACATCAACTGTATATGAGACTTTGATAGTAATGTTTGTTTGTGTGTTTTTGCAGGTCTGGCTCGAGCCAAGTCTGTTCCCACAAAGACGTACTCTAATGAAGTGGTGACCTTATGGTACAGACCTCCTGATGTGCTGCTGGGCTCCTCTGAGTACTCCACACAGATCGACATGTGGTGAGATTCACTGCGCATTTACACTCAGTGTTTATCATTAACATTCAGGCCATCTCACTCTCTATTCTCAAGAAGAAGAGTTCAAAATCAATATCAAAATCTCTCCTTTTCTCTCTCGGTGTCTCAGGGGTGTTGGATGTATATTTTATGAAATGGCTGCAGGTCGGCCGCTTTTCCCAGGATCCACTGTTGAAGATGAACTGCATCTAATCTTCAGACTACTGGGTGAGCATACACACACACATATGCTGACAGAGACACACACACACACATGCACACGCAGATATATAGTCAGAGACAGACACACATGCACACACATTCATATTCACACAGATGCACACATACACCCACAAGCACACACGTATTCATATACGCACACACATCTACAGACAGACATGCATGCACACACAGCGACAGAGACAGACGCACACACAGACATACACAGACACTCATGCACACACTGACACACATGCATACACATTCACACATACGCAGATACAGACACACACCTACATGCACACACTGAAACACACACCCACAGACAGTCACAGACACTCACACAAGCACACATCACACACAAACACATAGAGTACACACATAGACAGACACATACAGTACACACACTCACACTTACACCCACATAAACACACACACCCACAGAAAGACAGACACAAACGCATAGACACACACTCTCACACACTAGACACACAAGCAGAAACACACACACACACACACACACGCGCAGATACAGACACCCACATACACACATGCACACAGACACACACAACTACAAACAGACACATATGCACACATACAGACACACGCACACACAGAGACAGACAATACAATACACACACTCACACTTACACACGCATATACACACAAACACACACATACACACACACAACCCACAGAAAGACACACAAAGACACAAACGCATAGACACACACTCTCACACACTAGACACACAAGCAGAAACACACGCAGATACAGACACACACACACCCACATTCACACATGCACACAAAGACACACTCAACTACAGACAGACACGTGTGCACACACAGACACACGCACACACAGAAACACACACCCACAGACACACACGCACACATCACCCACAAACACATTGAGTACACACACAGACAGACACATACAGTACACACACTCACACTTACACCCACATATACACGCAAACCCACAGATAGACACAAACGCATAGACACACACTCACACACTAGACACACAAGCAGAAACACAGACACACACACACACACATACCCACATCCAAATAAATGATTCATTTCTGAGGTTGTGGGATGAAACGCACACTTCAGCTCCAGACATTACGACACTAAACACACACACTCACATCTGACGCAGAAGTGCTTCTCACCTGCTTTCAAAACAAACTGCTACCATCTGAGACACACACACACACACACACACACACACACTGACTTTCGCATGGAAACTGTGAGATCACATGGTCTGTTAGCAGAGTAGAGCTGAAATCCTCTCCGGCTGACCCTCACCTGACGTGCTTTTGCTGGAGTGTGGAAAGAGCAACGAAAATGAGCAAGAAATAATCTGGAAATATGAATTCTTGTAATAGTTTTGAAGTGAGCATGAGGATAGAAGATGCAAGAGTTTCTTTTCTATTTAATGCATGTCTTACAGTTTTTTTTACAGACGCTAGGACACATTTCTCAATACTCAAGTCACTTTTGCAGAACTCTTCACACAGTAAGCACCAGGGGAGTCGCTAGACCCCATTTACTGGGGCGCGTACCCCAGTAAAAATCAGCAGTGCCCCAGTAAATGCTTTGAGATACGATTTACTTTATATGCAAGTGTATTTATTCAGAGTGGTAATCCCAGAATAAAGTCGTTCTTCTCTGTGTGCAACCGAACCAACGCTGATGAAAGCAATGTAGTTTAATCAAAAAGCAAACTGAGCATGTGCGCAGAAAAAAAACCATGCCCGCGCACCTCACACACTGCTCCTGCTTGACTCTGACGCGCTGCTCTGCTACCGATGTAAGTCCTGGTTGTGAACATGCACAATAAATTAGCCAGCGTAACAGTCTTTTATATGGAGGTTGTCGGCACGCAGTGAGTTTTGCAAATCGACAAAACAAAGTTTGAATAATATGATGGTGATATTAGCAAAAAGGAGGCATGATGAGTCAGGAGGTGAGACTTAATAAGCCTTATTCTCGGACAACACACAACTGATAATTCTATAAAACATCTTTTTCTGTATTCTATACAGTTGTCTATAGAATTTCATTGTATTAAAATTAATATTTATGCAAAACATTTCTTAAATTATCTTAGCATCACTCCAAGTGTGTCTTTAGATTGTTTCCCAATTACATTTAGGATTCATTTGTGTTATTTATTTAGAATAATAATTGTATAATAACAATAATACTGTTATTTATTTATAATTTTATATAATATATTTTTATATATATTTTTTTTATATATATATATATATATTTTTTTTTAATTAATTTATATTATATATATTTATTAATATTATTTATATATATATTTATTATTATTATTATTTATTAATTTATTAATTTATTTTTTGATTTATTTTTTGATGGGGGAGCTGTGCCCCAGTAGAGCTTGAAGTCCCTGGTGAGCACAACAGAAGTCTATGTGGGCTAAACTGAGGATCAGATCTCATTGTTGGAATTCTGCATCATGTCTGATTCATTCCAGTAGCACACAGTATATTGCAGTTATAAACAATATATATTGCAATTATAAACACTCTGTAATGCTACACATTGTTAGTGTGTTTTAGCTCGTTGTTTTGTTGGTGACAAAGTGTGTTTGTTGACTGTCAGCCTTCGCTAGTGTTTTGGAAGAATGAGTTTATTTGAGACCTGAATCAAGTGTTTTGGTAGTTATAGTGCATTTTGAATGTGAAATGACTTTGCCAAGCTGAAAATCGGTTAGGAGAATTGTGTCAAGAGTTTTGCAAAAGTGAACTAAGTATTGAGAAATGTGTCCTAGCGTCTGTAAAAAAACTGCAAGTAAGAATAAATACTATAATATATACCAGACCTGGGCATTCTGCAGCTTGCGTGAAGTATTTATTTAATTTGTTCAACCGCAAACAGAGCCTTGCAATGAGCAGGTCTGATATCGCGAGTCAACAAAAGGGGACGTTCACATATAACGTCTTTTGTGTTGTTGTGAATCAGGCACACCTTCAGAAGACAACTGGGCCGGCATCTCATCCATCGAAGAGTTCAAATCCTACAACTTCCCCAAATACAAGCCGCAGCCCTTCATCAATCACGCACCCAGGTACCAGCGGCCTATCTGAACACTCTGACCTTTTCATGACCATACACACACACACCCACCATGACCAATGTTCGATATAATACCAAGTGTGTGTGTGTGCGAGCAACAGTGCATGTGTGCATGAGTGTGTGTGTGTGCGTGTGCGTTAGTCTGTACATGCCAGTGAAACAGGATGTCCTGTGGAATTTCTGAGTCTGCTCTCTTCCTTCCTTTCATTTACCAGTCTGATTTGTCAACCTGTCGATGCTCACATGTCTCTCTCTCTCTCTCTCTCTCTCTCTCTCTCTCTCTCTCTCTCTCTCTCTCTCTCCAGGTTGGACACTGAAGGGATCGAGCTCTTATTGTCCTTTCTAAGGGTAAGGAATAGACCATAACAATAGACTGCATTAACTTGCACAAACACTCATGGAGGTCAATGACACAACTTTTTCATTTCAGCATGTGTGTGCAGTACTTGGAGACTTCTGCTCTATTTAGCTGTATTAAAGCATGCTAATAAGCTGAACTAGTGTTGATCAGTTTTCCTCTTGATGGTGTGGTTTTCTCTGTAGTATGAGTCCAAGAAGAGGATTTCAGCAGACGAATCCATGAAACACTCCTACTTCAAGAGTCTAGGCATGAGGATTCACACATTGCCAGAAAGTGAGCACGCACACACACACACACACACACACACACACACACACACATACATGCATACATACATTCATACATACACACACATATATATATATATATATATATATATATATATATATATTTATGCACCAATAAATATATACACATAAATGCACACACTCTTTCTCTCTCACACACACACACAAACACACACATACACACTGTACATCACATATGTGGTAACGTGGATCTCCGGTGTTTCTGCAGGCATATCTATATTCACACTGAAGGAGGTGCAGCTCCAGCGGGATCCTGGTTACAGGAACTCCTCGTACCCAGAGACAGGTGTGTGTGCTTGTGGGTTTGCTCATTCATACACTGTTTATATTGTTCTATCAGCATACCTGCCAACACTCCTGTTTTTACTGGGAGTCTCCTGTATTTCAGACCCATCTTCTGCCACCGTTTCGTTTTGTTATTTTCCTGGAAAACTCAAGTAGTTCCACACCCCCAGTCCACAGTACAGTTACTAACACCACAAACAGAAATTTGGGAGGCACTGAAGCCCTCAACCACCCCCCGGGCTCCCGGAATTTCAGAGACAAATGTTGGCAGGGATGTCTACCAGTCAATCAGCAGCTCGTTACTGAAGCTCAGAGGTGTCTGTAGTTTATGGAACTGACACTAGAGGGCACCCATAATAATTGAACCATAGACTGCGAGTTGAACACACCAATAATTGAAAAATAAATAAATTAAATAAATAAATAAATAAATAAGTGATTTTCCCCCCAGTAATATATTTTAAATAATTTATTAACAATAATTCTTATGCAACATATTTTTCTTAATTACATATAATATAATTATAGTATACTAATATTTTTAATAATAATAATAATACTTAAAACACTCATAATATTATACTTATAATATTTCTCTAAAATTATTTCTAATATTTCAACCCAAAATTTTTAGCTTGGTTATATTAATGTTTTTTTATTATTTGGTAAAAAGATTCAAGGTGTTGTGCATTATTATTATTATTATTATTATTATTATTATCATTATTATTATTTGTTATTGTGCATCCTTATTTGTAATATCATTTAATGCTTTTTAATATGTGACTCTGGACCACAAAACTAGTTATAAGGGTCAGTTTATTTTTATATATACATATATATAGATATAAATTCATTAATAAGCTTTCCGTTGATGTAGGGCTTGTTATGGTAGGACAATGTTTGAAATCTGGAATCTGAGGGTTTGAAAAAATCAAAATATTGAAAAAAATCACCTTTAAATTTGTCTAAATATCTCAGCAGTGCATATTCAGAATTAAATAAAAACTTTTGATATATTTACAGTAGGAAATCTACTAAATATATTTATAGAACAGTATTTTTACTTAATATTATAATATTTTTGGCATAAAAGGAAAATCTATATTTTTGACTCATAATCTATTACTGATTACTGTTTCCGGGTCACATATAATATACATGCTTACCTGCCAACATTTGTTTCCGAACTTCCGGGAGACCGGGGGGTTACGGTGTTGTGTGTTTGTCTGAATAGCACAGCTGAGAACCGTGTTAGTAACTGTACTGTGGTGTTAGTAACTGTACTATGGACCGGGTTTCGGGCGGCTGCTGCAATCAGATACTATAACCTACCAAAGTTGGCGACCCGGGGGTGTTACAGACTGTACCTAAAAGCTGAGGGCTGGAGGCAGGGTGAAATCATGGGAGTTTTCCTGGAGAAATAACAAAATGGGAGGGTGGTGGGAGATGGGTCTGAAATACAGGAGACTCCTGGGAAAAACAGGAGTGTTGGCAAGGATGCATATGTGTTACAAATGGTCAGGGTGATAACACGGGTGAGGATCCACGTGCAGTTTAATAATCAAGAGTAGTCAGACAGGCAATGGTCAAACAGGTGCAAACTTGAGCATTAGGGTAATCCAAAGAATGTACAGGCAAATGGTCTGCATAAACAATAAAACAAACAAGGATCCAAAAACCCAGGAAGACTAGTCAAACGCCTACAGCAAACAAGACTCAGCAAAGTTTGTGTGAAAGTTAGGCGTATGGTAATCACTCCTCATGAGCTTCAGCTGTGTGTTTGTAATCAGTGGTGATCTGGAACTGGTGTGTGTGTGAAGTGCATGATGGAATATGTAGTCCGGTTCAGTGGCAGATGTGATGCGTAGAGTGCCCTCAAGTGTGTCTGGTGGGCACTCAACTTGGTGACTGTGACAATATGAATTTTCTTATATTAACCGCCACACACTTTGTTCTCTTCTATCTCTCTCTCCTTCACAGGAAACAGCAAGAACAGACGGCAGAGCATGCTGTTTTAAAGCTGCGTTCCCTCTCACACACACAAACACACACACACAGGCTGATGGCTGTGCAGTACAGACAGACTGACTCTCTTTAGTGTGTGCATGCATGATGACGAGTCTCTCTCTCCAGCATGCAGAGCCACAAAAACTCCCATCATCCTCCTCCTCCTCGTGTGCAAACGTGTGATTCTGTACATATTTATTGACGGAGGGGTTGTTTTTGCTGCTAACTGACTACTGTCTCTTCATAACTTCCTCACATCAGTCCCACGTCGATGAGGTTTTTTTTTTAAATACAAAAAAACAAGGATTATAATTCTGTTGAAATGTCGCAGCTGTCCTTTCGTTGGAGTGTTTGGAGTTTCTTATCATTATTTTTGGCTTGGAAAACTAAAAGACTCGCTCATTCCGAATCGTGTCATTTCAAGAGAGATCGAAAATAGCGCCCAAAAAAAGGTGGAGGTTCCTCGAAACGGGGACCATCACGGAATCTGAAAGTGTGAAAAACAAACAAACACTGGACCAGCAGGAACTTTGTGACCTCAATGTTTTCAACTTTTTCTCTTCTTCAGAGTGAAAAAAAGAAGAGAAGAGCTACCTGTCGGGATTGAAGTGCGTGAATGACGGATGCTTTTTTATTTAATTTAGTTTTTTATTCTTTATTTCACAGTTCCAGCTCATCAAATGACTTTCCTCCTATTATAAGGAACAATTCACACACAAATAACGGTTCTCTCACCCTCCGTTTCTTCTCGAAAGAAGATGTTTTGAAGAATGTTTGATTCCGTAGTATTTAATTTGTAATTCCTACGATAGAATTTATCTTTAATTATCATAAATCTATGACTATCAGTTTCCTTTTTGTTGTCATTGAAACTCAAGTAAATTGTGAGCAAAAGTTTAAACATTTTTTTCCGATTTCAATATTTGAGGTGAACTGTCCCTTTAACGGAGATTAGCGAGTATAAATATTTATATTTCATTTAGTTTGTTTTGTTCATCTTTATTTTACAGTTCGAGCTCATCAAAATGACTTTTCTCCTATTAAAATGAACACCCTCTGTTTCTTCTTAAAAGAAGATATTTCGAAGAATGTTCCTAACTGTTCAATTCCATAGTATTTTTAATTTCAATCTATGACCACTAGTTTCCAACATTTTCAACATTTTTCCTGTTTGTTCTCAAACTCAAGTAAACTGTGAGCAAAATCGAAAGAGATTTTGAAGATATTTTGAAGAATGTTCCAAACTGTTGAATTCCATAGTGATTAATTTACATCTATGACCACCATTTTTCCAACATTCTTTAAAATTTCTTCTTTTTGTTCTCATCGATTTGAAATAGATTTTGTTCCCGATTGTAATTTTTGAGGTGAACTGTCCCTTTAACAGAGCTTGGCGAGTAGAAATATTTATAAATGTTTGTTTTTTATTTCATTTAGTTTTTTTATTCTTCATTTTACAGTTCCACCTCATCAAAATGACTTTTCTTCTGTTAAATGGAACAGTTCATGCAAAAAACAATTCACTCACCCTCTGTTTCTTCTCAAAAGAAGGTATTTCAAAGAATGTTCCAAGCTGTTGAATTCCATAGTATTTAATTTGTATCTATGACCATCAGTTTTTAACATCCTTCAAAACTTCTCCTTTTTGTTCTTTAGTGAACTCTGAGAAAAAATGGATTTATTTAAAAAAAATTTGAGGTGAACTGTCCCTTTAACAGAGCTTAACGAGTATAAATATTTGTTTTTTTTTTTGCTTAATTTAATTTTATTAGTTTTTTTATTCTTTATTTTACCGTTCGAGCTCATCAAATTACTTTACTCCTTTTAAAAGGAACAATTCACACACAAATTATCCACTCACCCTCCGTTTCTTCTCAAAAGAAGATATTTCAAAGAACATTTCAAACTATTGAACTCCATAGCATTTAATTTGTATCTATGCCCACCATTTTCCCAACATTCTTTAAAACTTCTCCTTTTTGTTCTCAAGTAAACTTTGAGCAAATATAGACTTATTTTGTTCCCCATAATAATTTTTGAGGTGAACTGTCCCTTTAACAGAGCTTGGCGAGTGTAAAAATTTGTTTATTTTATTTCATTTTTAAAAATTATTTATTTTACAGTTCCACTTCATCTAAATGACTTTTCTACTATTAAAAGGAACAGTTCAAAAATAATTCACTCACCCTCCGTTTCTTCTGAAAAGAAGATATTTCGAAGAATGTTCTAAGCAGTTGGATTCCATAGTATCTAATTTGTATCTATGACCACCATTCTTCAAAATTTTCGTTTTAGTTTTTTTAATTCTTATTTTACAGTTCCACCTCATCAAAATGACTTTTCTTTTATTAAATGTAACAGTTCACACCCCCAATAATGTTCACACACTTCACACCCCCAATTCACTCACCCTCTGTTTCTTCTTAAAATAAGATATTTCGAAGAATGTTCCAAGCTTTGGATTCCATAGTATCTAATTTGTATCTATGACCACCATTCTTCAAAAATCCTCCTTTTTGTTCTCAGCGAAAGTCGACAAACTATAAGCAAAAATGGATTAATTTTTGTTCCCGATTGTAATTTTTGAGGTGAACTGTCCCTTTAACAGAGCTTGACGAGTATTAATATTTATAAATGTTTATTTTTTTTATTTAATTTCGTTTTTTTTATTCTTATTTTACACTTCCATCTCATCAAAATGACTTTTCTTTTATGAAATGGAACAGTTCACACCTCCAATAATGTTCACACACTTCACACCCCCAATTCACTCACCCTCTGTTTCTTCTTAAAAGAAGATATTTCAAAGAATTTTCCCAACTGTTGAGTTCCATAGTATCAAAACTTGAATCAAGGACTACCGTTTTTCCAACATTCTTCAAAACTTCTCCTTTTTGTTTTCAAGTAAACTGTGAGCAAAAATAGATCTATTTTGTTCCCCATAATAATTTTTGAGGTGAACTGTCCCTTTAACAGAGCTTGGCGAGTGTGCGCTGCTTGTAAAAGAGCGTTTGTGTGTGATCATGGAGATCAGTAACTGTACAGAGCCTGTTGAAGATGAGCTAGTTTCATTAACAGTATTAAGAGATTTTGTTTAAATGTTACATATTATTGACCCTTCTGTGAATAATGGTATCTCAGTGTGGCATGTTGGAGTCCGACTGTCCCACATTTGTGCTTGAGTTTACTCAGAAGAGATCTGCGATATTGTGTGTATAAAAAGAAAAAGTAACAACGACAAAAAGGATAAAAAACACAGACTTTCTGACAGCAGCGTTGGACCAATGTTTCTTTTTCTCCAGCATTTCTAAAGATGAAGAGGATGTCAGATTTTAGATGACGACTTGTTTTTTTGTTTTGGAACTGACAGATGTTGATTATTATTATTGTGAAATGGGAGTGGATTGTTTCTGGAGTGTGTGAGTGAGTGTGTGTGTGTGTGTGTGTGTGTGTGGGAGTGAGTGAGTGAGTGAGTGAGTGTGTGTGTGTTTGTCCTGTAAGCTCCGCTCTGTGAAACACTGACGCTCTCGGGTCAGTCTGTCGGCTCAATTGACCGTTAACTCTTTGTACTGCAGATATTTATTTCTCTTAATCAGTGAAGTAAACATGGTCTGTTTCATACAGTCAACTCTCTGCTGTCTGTTTATTATATATATGTGTGTGTGTGTGTGTGTGTGTGTGTGTGTGTGTGTGTGTGTGTGTGTGTGGGTGTGCATTACTAGGAAACACACTTCTGCCACTGGATTAAAAAAGACACACAGTTGAAGTCAGAATTATTCGCCCTCCTGTGAATGTTTTTTCAGACAGTGTTTCCGTCTTTCAGATGAGACGTTAAACCGAGGTCCTGACTCTCTGTGGTCATTAAAAACCCCATGGCACTTCTTGTAAAGAGTAGGGGTTTAACCCCAGTGTCCTGGCCAAATTCCCTCCATCAGGCCCTTACCCATCATAGCCTCTCAATCATCCCCATCCACTGAATTGGCTGTATCACTGTTTCTCCACTTCATCTCTAGCTGGTGTGTGGTGAAGCACTGGCAGCGTTGACCTTTGGCTGGCGTCACATCATCCAGGTAGGTGCTGCACACTGGTGGTGGAGTGGAGAGACCCCCCTCATGATTGTAAAGTGCTTTGTGTGTATGGCCATACATGATAAATGCACTATATTTTTTCTTCTGGAGAAAGTCTTATTTGTTTTATTTCGGCTAGAATAAAAGCAGTTTTAAATTTGAAAAACCATTTTAGGGTTAAAATTATTAGCCCCCTTTATTTGAATTGATTTGTTTTCGATGGTCTACAGAACAAACCACTGTTATACAATGACTTGCCTAGTTACCCTAACCTGCCTAATTAACCTAGTTAAGCCTTTAAATGTCCCTTTAAGCTGTATAGAAGTGTCTTAAAATATCTAGTCAAATATTATTTACTGTCATCATGGCAAAGATAAAATAAATCAGTTATTAGAGATGAGCTATTAAAACTATTATGTTTAGAAATGTGTTGAAATTGGGGGAAATATACACGGGAAGCTAATGATTCTGACTTCAACTGTATGTGAATTTTATTTCACAATTTAGATAGTTTTTTCTCTCACAATATCGAGAAATATAATGATTCAGTGTACGTCTCTGTGGAGAGTTTATATCTGGATTCTAATGTTTGTTGAGAGTTCTCCTTTACACTTTACAAATCTGATATTTGACTTTTCCCTGAATTGACTATATATTTTTGTCATTTGGGAGACTAAAATCTCTCTCTCTATCTATATATCATTCTATCCATCCTTCCAACAGTCCGTCCATCTATCTATATATCTATCTGTCTGTCTGTCCGTCTGTCTGTCTGTCTGTCTATCTATCTGTCTGTCTATCTATCTGTCTATCTACAGTGTCTATCTATCTATCTATCTATCTATCTATCTATCTATCTATCTATCTATCTATCTATCTATCTATCTATCTATCTATCTATCTATCTATCTATCTATCTATCTATCTATCTATCTGTCTATCTGTCTATCTATCTGTCTATCTATCTGTCTATCTACAGTGTCTATCTATCTATCTATCTATCTATCTATCTATCTATCTATCTATCTATCTATCTATCTATCTATCTATCTATCTATCTATCTATCTATCTATCTATCTATCTATCTGTCTATCTATCTGTCTATCTAGTGTCTATCTATCTATCTATCTGTCTATCTATCTATCTATCTGTCTATCTACAGTGTCTATCTATCTGTCTGTCTGTCTGTCTGTCTGTCTGTCTGTCTGTCTATCTATCTACATACAGTGTCTGTCTGTCTGTCTATCTATCTATTGTTCTATCTATCGTTCTATCTGTTCATCTGTCCTATCTATCTATATTAATTAAATCTACATTTTTGGTGATAGAACTATTTCAGCATTTAGCATAAAATGTACTGTGCAAAATCTAATTTTATCATTAACAATGTAAATATGAATAATTCTATATTAGCAATAAATGTTTAAAAAGAGTTGGATTTGTCCTTAATATCTGTATATGTATTATTACTATTACTATATTTATTAGTTAATATCTTAATTATATTATCATCCATCCATCCATCCATCGTCCTTAATATCTATGTATTACAATTACCTGTTTATTTTAGTTAATATCTTAATTATAGCTATTTAATATATGATTTGTCTGTAGTATCTATATAATTATTATCAATACTATTACCATATAATATATTGGAAATGACTTTGACAAATATTTAAACCATTTCTTTTAAACTATGTTTGCCACCGTCACATTCAATGCTTGTTTTTATTTTTCAAACTCAAGGCACAGTTTCTGACTTTAAAAATAAAATAAAAGTCTTACGAGAATACAGTTTTTTAATCAATTCATTAATGAAAAACAAGCTATTACAAAGCTTTTCATTTCCAATATTGAAATGGAATTTCGTCTATTACAAAAAAAAAACTTATGCAAGAAAAAAATTATACAAATACACAATTCTTAAACCAAAAAAGGCACAGCCGGTAGTACAATTGAAGCACAGTGCATACAACGCAATATCATACAATACAATACAAAACCAGACAAACAACAAACAAGGAGAAACCCGGTTCACAGCCTCGGAAGGATAATAAAAAAAGACTTTAAATGCAAATGAGATAACTTTAATATGCTTTCAACATCCCGGTGATTAAAAACTGCTCAAATATGTCCAGCTGAAGCACCACGGGGGGGTTTCGCTTGTAAGTTAGCGTCCATGTTAATGGAGGTCTGCTGAATAAAACTCACCGTCCAGCATCGTTTCTCCCATCAGAAGAGACTTTTGAAATATAACTTGCCTTAAATGTCTGTTTCTCCACTAAAAAGAGGCTCTGCGGCTCCGTTTCCAATGACTCAAAGTCTTCTCTAAAGGACACTTGATGTTCTTTGGCTTTACCTCCTAATAATCCCGTCTTTAAGAGCTTGCTTTTTTGAATTGCAGAAGAAAAAAATAAACAAACACCGTGTCCGGAAGTGCAGGCTGCAGTGACTGAAGTGGCCACAAGAGGGAGAAGTGCAGTCTGGCTCAACACAAAACATCAAGCTCCAGCCTTCAGTCCTGCTTTAGTGTAGGTGTGTGAGTGTGTACTTGTGTTTATATCCCAGTGGGGATATAAAAGTGACCTAACACGGACTCATAGGCTCATTTTGGGGACCAAAATATAGGTAAACGTGCTTATAATAGAAGTATTCTGAAAAATGTGAGGGTTGGGTTTAGGGGTAGATGAGAGAATATAAGGTTTGTATAGAAACATCATTATGTCTATGAGAGTCCCCACTGGGATATAGGAACAAGTCTGTGTGTGATTGCGTGTGTGTGTATGTACTCTAGTGTGCAGGAATCAGGATTTCTGGCCACTGGAGGACAGGAGGAGAGAGGAAGAGGATGATGAGGAGGAGGAGGATGAAGGAGAGTCCAGGTTTGGCAGGGGAACTGGAAGCGGCCCGTTCAGCAGGGAGGGGAACTGAGGGAGAAAGAAAACGCAGCATTAAGGTGATGAAACATGCTGAGAATGCTCGAAATGTGCATTGATCAAATCAAGATTTCATTTTATTTGGATTTTAAAGTAATGTCTGGACATGATATGTATATAACAGTGCGTTCTTTTATTTCACTGATTTATTTTTATGTTGTTTATTCATTCGTACGTTGAAGGTAAAACTGTTTATTAGTAATTACATATTAAAAATAATATATTGTAATTAAAATGAACAATATATTCATATATATTCATAATATATTGCATTTTTATTTGTTTTTCATTTTTTTTTTTTCTATTGTCATACAAGTCATACAATAGATAAAAGGTTAAATGTTTAGATTTATTACTATCAATTATTAATATCAAAATAATAATCATGATTTCTTTTTCCATTATTACTAATTCCATTATTACTGATACTTTAAAAATATCTTATTAACAATTCATACAGTACAGTAAATGTTTACATGTCGTCACCTTGGTATTATAAGGTTCTATCTGTGTTCTGAATGATTTTGAGATATTGAGATTCAAAGTTTTTCCATTTGATAGCAGACAGTACGTGTGTAACATTTGTTTATAAAAATAAAAAGTCCTAAAATGTAAACAACTTATAAAAAAGCATCCCATAATGTAAATGAGTGGTATTTAATAAGAATATGTCAATAGCTCCATTTTGACAAAAATGTCAGACAGAACCTTATAATTCTAAGGTGATGATTTATTAGTAATTACATCTAAAAAAAGAATGTGTTGATATTTATCGTAACAATATATTGCATGTTTTATTTCTTTTTTTCATTATTACTGCTGTGATTTCATTTGACTATTTTTAAAAATATCTTTTATTATTAACCATTCATGCAATATATTAAAGGTTAAATGTTTACATTTATTAGTAATTACATATTAAAGATAATATATTTATATTTATAATGACAATATATTGCATTTTTTCATTATTTCTTTTTTAATCCGTACTGCTATTTCATTTGTCTGTTTAAATATATAATTTATAAATGATACATAAAATATATTAGAGGTTAAATCTTTACATTTATTAGTAATTACATATTAATATTAATAATGACAATATATAGCATTTTTCATTTTATTGTGTATTTCCCATGATTATTGCTGTTATTTAATTTGACTATTTAAAAATAGATATTTTATTATTGACAATTGATGCAATATATAAAAAGGTTAAATGTTTAGATTTAGTAGTAATTACATAATTTAAAATAATATATCAAAATAATAATAACAATATGTTGCTTTATTTCATTATTTCTTTTTCCATTATTATTGCTGTGATTTCATTTGACTTTTTTATTATTAACAATTTATGCAATATAGTAAAAGTTAAATGTTTACATTTATTAGTAATTACCTATTTAAAATAATATATCAAAATAATAATACTAACAATATACTTCCTATTTCATTATTTCTTGTTCCATTATTACTGCAGTTATTTGACTCTTTTTTAAAAATATTTGATTATTAACAATTCATACAATATAGCAAAGGTTAAATGTTTACATTTATTAGGAATTACATATAAAAGACAATATATTTATATTAATAATAACAATATATTGTGTATTCTTTTCCCCCATTTCATGATGTCTTTTTCCATTATTGTTGTGATTTAATTTGACTATTTTAAAATATTTTATTATTAACAATGAATACCGTTTATTATTAAGATTAATGTTATTATTTATATATTTCAGTGTTTAGGATTATTTGTTACTGGTCATTTTATATGGTATTTATCATTTATTTTGTATATTTATTAAATGAAACTGACCACTTATACACATTTTATTATTAATAATAATATATATTAATAAAAATGTTTATGCGTTAAATACTTCATAATTTATAATGAACCATTTGTCCTCATCTTTCCCAGTGATGGGTTGCAGAAGGAAGGCAAGCTGTGTAAAACATATGCTGGATAAGTTGTCGGTTCATTCTGCTGTGGTGACCACTGATTAATAAAGGGACTAAACCAAAAAGAAAATGAATGAATTTGTCCTTATCTATATAATTATAATCGTTACTATTTTCATTCATTCATTCATTTTCTTTAAGTAAAATGCAGTATATTTACAATATATTGATGATACTACTGATATTAGTTTACGTTTTAATAAACAATATTTATTATTATTAATATTATTATTATTAGCCAGAAGAAAGGTTTCCCTTCGCAAGCTCTCAATCCTAAACATGATGATTTGATTTCTATTTCCCTGTGTAAGATGAGCTGGTCATTTCTCAGCAGTTTCTCCTCAGTCAAATCAGTCCCCGCAGTCTTAGCGCTTCACTAAACAAACACTCCTGTAGTCTCCGCTAAGGCATCACGCTAACGCTAGGAGAGGAACTTCCTGTTATGTGAGAGTGGACTAAACACACAGAGTCTTTTTCAGTTCAGTTATCACCCCCTCCCTGCTTTAACAGGAAGCTGTTTTTCCCCCATATCCAATGCAGAGAGGAAACATCTGTAGCTTATTTCCAAACCCTAATACACACACACGCACACACACACACACTCACTCTCTCTTATGCCAGTAAATTTGTTTTGCGAGTAGAAATGCAGCTCAACAGTATCTTCTTTATCAGGCGTATGTGTGACAGGTAAAGAAAAATGGACAGAAGCCCCATGAAAATGACACTGAAAAGCGAGACGAGCCACAAGAGTTTTCCACCAATCACAGCAGGATCATCAGTCATGTGACTGACCAAAAAACACCCACTACAGCCATTTGTGGAGGAAGTGAGAGTGAGTGTATGTTTGTGTGTGCGTGTATGTCTGTCTTAGTGCTTGTGTGTCTGTACGCATCTGTCTGTCTATATTATGTGTATGTGTCTGTTTGTGTGTGTATCTGTCTGTCTATATATATATATATATATATATATATATATATATATGTATGTATGTATGTATGTATGTATTTATGTGTGTGTATATATATGTATGTGTGTGTATATATGTATCTGTGTATATATGTATGTGTGTGTGTATATATGTGTGTATATGTATGTATATATATATATATATATATATATATATATATATATATATATATATATATATATATATATATATATATATACATGTATGTATATATATGTATGTATATATATGTATGTGTGTATATATATATATATATATATATATATATATATATATATATATATATATATATATATATATATATATATATATATGTATGTGTGTCTCTCTCTTTATATGTGTCTGTGTTCCTATGTCTGTCAGTGTGTGTATATACATGTCTTTATATGTGCATGTGTTCATCTGTCTGTCTGTGTGTGTTTGCTTTCTAGACATGTTTTTGTTTATATATCTGTGTGTGTGTATATACACTCACTGGCCACTTTATTAGGTACACCTTACTAGTACCGGGTTGGACCTCTTTTGCCTTCAGAACTGCCTTAATCCTTTGTGTTATAGATTCAACACGGTACTGGAAAAATACCTCAGAGGTTTTGGTCGATATTGACATGATAGCATCATGCAGTTGCTGCAGATTTGTCAGCTGCACATCCATGATGTGAATCTCCCATTCCACCACATCCCAAATGTGCTCTATGGGATTGAGATCTGGTGACTGTGGAGGCCATTTGAGTACAGTGAACTCATTGTCATGTTCACGAAACCAGTCTGAGATAATTCGTGCTTTATGACAAGATGCGCTATCCTGCTGGAAGTAGCCATCAGAAGATGGGTACACTGCGGTCATAAAGGGATGGACATGTTCAGCAACAATACTCAGGTAGGCTGTGGCGTTGACACGATGCTCAGTTGGTACTAACGGGCCAAGAAAATATCCCCCACACCATTACACCACCAGCCTGAACCGCTAATACAAGACAGGATGGATCCATGCTTTTATGTTGTTGACGCCAAATTCTGACCCTATCATCTGAATGTCGCAGCAGAAATTGAGACTCATCAAACCAGGCAACGTTACTCCAATCTTCTATTGTCCAATTTTGGTGAGCCTGTGTGAATTGTAGCTTCAGTTTCCTGTTCTTAGCTGACAGGAGTGGCACCAGGTGTGGTCTTCTGCTGCTTTAGCCCATCTGCCTCAAAGTTGGACATGTTGTGCGTTCACAGATGCTCTTCTGCATACCTCGGTTGTAACAAGTGCTTATTTGAGTTACTGTTGCCTTTCTATCAGCTCAAACCAGTCTGGCCATTCTCCTCTGGCATCAACAAGGCATTTGCGCCCACAGAACTGCCGCTCACTGGATATTTTCTCTTTTTCAGACCATTCCCTGTAAACCCTAGAAATGGTTGTGTGTGAAAATCCCAGTAGATTAGCAGCTTCTGAAATACTCAGACCAGCCCGTCTGGCACCAACAACCATTCTACATTTAAAGTAACTTAAATCACCTTTCTTCCCCATCCTGATGCTCGGTTTGAACTGCAGCAGATCGTCGTTTTCTACTGTATAAAATGCAATACACCTATGGAGTGTCCCTGCAAACGTGTTCGTGTTCAGTGCACATCACAAGCTGTCAATACTTTAGTCAATACTTTAGTCAAGTCAGTGGTTACCTTTAATGGTTTCCTGTTTCCTAGCAGTGTTTACAGTAAAGAGTGGACCCTCCCCTCAAAAAAGAGATGAGTGCAAATATACAGTCTTTCTGCATGCACACACACATACACATGCACGCTCTCCCTCCCCTGGGCCAGAACAGGAAGTATCCACAGGATTTCCCCTCTTGCTCACATGAGGACTGAAACACGACACCAAACACAAACACACACACACTCACGAAACAGACAAGCAAATCACTTTCACCAAAATAAATAAAGCCCATCTCTCGGTCACATTCACACTGCTCTGTGTTGTAGGTGAACGCGTGTACCTGAAAGAGTGAGCTGTGTCCCTGTAGTCTGGCGGGGCTGAGGGGGGCCACGGGACTCAGGCTGCTCCAGAAATGAATGGAGGACAGGAGAGGACTGGGCGTCAACAGCAAACCGGAGGGAGTCTGGTGAGGGAGAGAGAGGGCAGAGTTGTGAAACGGGGGATCGGGAACATGAGATGTTATTTGTATTAGTCACTGAAGTCAGGCATCACAAAATCCCAATGTCTTTCAGGAAGACGAGTGTGAGTCTCCACAAGTCCAGGCACGTCTGTGTTACGAGAGCATGTGAAGCCTGTCATGCAGAAGAGCCGAGCACCCCTTCAAAATGATTCACAGGTGATTTTATCTCAATGGGACGGGATTTAGTGTCACTGGTATGTGGTGTAAAGACATTTGTCCTGGACACTTGAATGATCTGTCCGAGCAGATGCAGGATTTTGCTCAATCTGGGGTTATGAAATCACTGTCTGTCTAGCAGACGTTTAAAGCAACCGTTTGCCCCAGATTACACTTCTCCCATGTGCTCGACATCGTGTCGTTCCTGTTCATCTTCTATTGATAAATCTCCCGGAACAACATTGTTGATGGAGATCCAGAGTTTCTCAAAGTCCATAAAGACATTATAAAATGAGGCTATATGCACAGCTAGTGTTTTTTCCCCTACTGATAAACTTCCGGTGAATGGTTAATGTGACTATTTTCAATTTCATACGGTTCCTCTTACAGCACTGACGATGTAAAGTAATTAAAATATAATCAGTTAAACAGACTTCAGCATTCATTTAGTTGTTCAGGCTTAAAACGAGATGAAAAGCCGTTTAAATGCAAGCACCGTCAGGAGCAGGAGCATTTCCCATCGCAATACTGTGATACTGTGGTAAAATAAGTGTTCGTATTTTAAAGACATGGCGGGCAACAATGGAATTTAATGCAGTCAGTGCTTATTGTACATTTTGAGACCCACTTTATATGGTATAGCAATCAGGCTGTGAAGGTCAGTGATTTTTAAGGAAAACAGACCTTTAACGTAACGGCATAGATTTCATTAGAAGTACTTGAACTGAATATCCCCTATTTGAATTATTTTGGTAATGCTGGCTGAAAATCTTTTCACATCTTGATGGCAGTCATTAAACGAAGTGGGTTAAGTGAAGTTTATTTCTAAACCAATTTCGAGAGGATCACGTGCTTATGATTGCTTGCAGCCGGTCCCACATTGTTCAATTTATAATTCACCAATCAGACGTTTCCATATAACGGCCGTCTTCGTTTTGAAGAATCCCACCTTCCTACTCCTCCTCCTTTCATAGATGGGTGGCACGGTGGCCAAGTGGTTAGCACTGTTGCCTCACAGCAAGAACATCACTGGTTCTAGTCCTTACCAAGCCAGCCGACGTTTCTGTGCTGAGTTTAGACGTTCTCCCTGTGCTCACATGGGTTCCCCCCGGGTTCCCTGGTTCCCTCCAACCGTCCAAAAACATGCAACTTGAGTTAATTGACTAATCCAAATCAGCACCGTAGATGTGCACCTAGTAAATAGTTATCTCTTAAGAGCAATCACTATCTGTTCATTAGCTACTACAGCAGGGGAGTTCTCGAGATCTACCTGAGCTCAAACTCCCCTCTCGCCTTGAAAACGGGAGGGAGCCCCGGGCTCGAAGATCTTATGAGCTCAGGGCTCTCTCCCAGGAAAGAATGCCAAACCAGCTTTATAATCAATCATCAGCCAAGAGTGAACTCTTGAAATGTATTTATATGCATTTTAGTATACTGTGGAAGGTGTATGACCAAGAAAGGTTTATCCAATCAAAATGTTCGGTCCAAACATTATGATAGACAGGTTCAGACAGAGAATTGCAGGTAAACATCCACCAACCTTCTTTTTTTAATTTGGATATTATAGTTACTTAATGTGTTATAAAGCTTGTATTTGTATTGTGATGGATTGTAGTGATGTTGTATAGTGGGCATAAATGCGTTCATGACTTTGAATGGTGGGTTTGGAGCGTGACTTTCAGTGCTATTAAGCTAACGTTACGATTTTCCAAGATCTGCTAATGCACCTTTAACATTATCTTCAATGTGCAAATGTCTCAATTTGTCTTTTCCATACAAAAACGAGGACAGTGACTCAAATGCCAAAAAG
This sequence comes from Danio aesculapii, assembly GCF_903798145.1. Classification (NCBI taxonomy): domain Eukaryota; kingdom Metazoa; phylum Chordata; class Actinopteri; order Cypriniformes; family Danionidae; genus Danio; species Danio aesculapii. Next base: position 51,797,486 of record NC_079438.1, read on the forward strand.
GCACCATAAAAGGAGTCCACATTAAATTTAGTTCATCGTATGCTCATCCTATTCAAAACCTGTTGAACTTTGTCTTCTGTGAACATGTCTCCTAGTTTGTCTTTTCCGTACAACTAGATGGCGGCTTAGTTTTTGGCAAACTCCAAACAGTGTACAATAAGTCCAAATTAAACTTCTGTCATAAAATGCTCAACGTCATATGATTCAAAACCTGTTTAACTTTGTCTTCAGTGGTCAAATGACACAGTTCGTCTTTTCCATAAAACAACGTGAATGGTGATTAAGGATTGTCAATCCCCCAAAAAGTCACAATTAAATCTTAATACATATGTTTTGGCTTTGTCCATCCTCTTTGGCTATCAATTTTCAAGTATTTCTCTTCTGTGATATAGATGCACATCGAACCGTGTCCTCTTATTGCACTTTTTGGACTTTCTCCGAATTTAGCAGGGTTAATGAGCTGTACTGCAAACGCCCTAGCATTTCTGACACTGTTGTATTCTTTTATTATGGAAACAAAGATTTTCCCTGAGTTTTGACAACTGGTTGCGAGATGCAATGAGCTTCATCCATTTGGAAAAAATCAGGTTTATGCTTTAGAGCAATATTACAACCTCAAATCACACCACATCACATCAAAATCATCCAAATAGCACGTTCTGATGGGTAGCATATTTCTTCATTGAGATACACCACCTATTTTTTGAATGGGATTAAGGACAATCTCACATGGTAGGGCGAATCGATATAACATTTGGATTACTTTTGTGTTCATCCATTTGGAGAAAATTAGATTTACAATGAATTTCTGAAACATGAGACCCATTTAGAGTTTTTTCTGAGCATGTCAGTATCTCTACAAACTGTCAATCTGAATCTTAGGGCCTTTCAATTGCAAAGCAAATGTAATTAAGCACATTGTTTAAATACCTGAGGATTAATGTGTGTAATATTGGATGGTAATCATGGTATATGTGTATTCTGTCCAGGTTTTTATTTTTATTTAGTTTATTTATTTATTTATTTATTATTTTTAATTAATATTTTGTAATTTATTTATTAAATTTATTTTATTTATTTATTTTCTTCTTTTTTCTCTTAGATAAATGAAATTCAACTTGTTTAGAGGGTGAGGATAATATTTGTTTAATTTCAATGTAAAATTACTTTGTTATATCTGTGAAAGTTTAATAAACAGATTTTAAAGTCACAATTAAGTAAAAAATAGTCAAAATTAGTCCATGTGATATGATGTGCATTAAATTGGTTTGAAGTCTTCCAGGCTTTTAAGACTAAAAATCTACTGTAACAAACCGGTTAACAACCATTAAGAAAAGAATTAAAGCTTATGATTTTAACACGTATGCTAGCTAGGGCATGTGTAAAGAGTGTCATGCATAATAAAATCAGCATAGTAGACTGTCCAACATGTAGTTCAAAGTCAAAAGAGAAACATGTGGCTGTGTCTGATATTGCATACTGAAAGCTATATTGAATAACCGTGGGCTGCTAAAACAGTATGTTAAACACAAACGCAATCCAAATGTTATATTGATTCGCCCTATCATGTGAGATTGTGCTTAATCTCATTAAAAAAATAGGTGGTGTATCTCTAAAGAACTATGCTACCCATCAGAACGTGCTGTTGGCATGATTTTGATGTGATGTGGTGTGATTTGAGGTTGTATTATAGCTCTAAAGCGTGTCTGCGTGTGCTCAGAATTAAGTGTAAAGATGATTAAATTGTCTATGCTTCTTCAGATTTGGTTTCTGTGCCATTCTTGCTGTGCAAATATGCTTTTAGAAGCATTCAGATATAGTTTTGCTAGCACAGCCTGATGTGTGGGATAAAATATCAGGACACCAGGGATACCAGCTTCATTTGTGGCACTATATAATCTATAATGGGATACTAAAGTGTGCATACAACAGAATCTTACAAGTAGGGACTTTTCATCTTCCGTTTTACGACTACAATAAATTCGGATCTACTTTTATGCAGCCAATGTGAAAGAAAAGCAATGTACAGGTTATGCCAGAAAGAATCCGACCTCCACATTGACGAAAGCTTGTATTAAGAGTTAAGATCTGCAAAATTTTGAGTATTGTTTTAGAGATAAATGAGGGTAAAACATTCCAGTGCGCGTTGACAACTTTGGAAGGCTGCGCATTTGTGTTCGTATCTGTTTTAAAAAGGGGAGTTCTATGGATTTGGATTGACACAAGGGGTGTATAAACGATGACAGCACATAAATATTAGGTTGGACTGTCCCTTTAAGAGAGAAATCTCCATGAGCATGTAGCTTCCCATGGGTCATGGACTTTGGATCACCAGGTTGTGGCTATGGGGCAGCATGTGAAATCAATTTCTGCTTCTCGCTCTGTTTTTCTCTGTCCCGTGTCACTGTGCGAGATTTCGGACATATGGCTTTACTTACAGGTCTCTCTTCTCTCGCTTATGCCCTTCTGTCTGTCTTTTCACTCTTCCTGTCTCACCTCTTTCTAAAATCCCGCACATTTCTCCCTCCACGCCCAGTCAAGAGCGAAAGGTCTCACGCAATAGCTGTTTTACCAGTATAGGTGTGTGTCCTGTCTATTTGTTACTCATTGAAGGTCTATAAACAGTGCCGGAGAGGATGTTTTTGTGTTTCAAAATGTAAAAAGCTGCCCACAACAGAATGAAACCTGATTCGAAAGCTCTACTTAGGCAGAAACTCTGTGCAACACAAACTAGGGCAAAATTAGCATCTTGCTAAGCTTCATGATACACTCCACCAAGCATAAAAACACACAGCAGGCAATAACTTTGATAATGTTTTAATAAGCTACTCTTTGGGGTTTTGGAAAAGATGTGTGTCATTTAATCAACCTCTTTTCAAACCATTGAGTTTCTTTGTTCTGTTACACCGTGCCCTAACTAAATGTGATGCAATGGGACGCTGCGACACTCGATAAAAGGTTTCTATTCTATGTTAAAAGGAGGTTTTGTCCTAACTATCTGCTATGGTGAAGTGCAAAATTTATAACATAAACTACTATGATGGTTACTATGAAGTTAAAATTTGGATTTTTATTTTAAATCTTTTTTGTAATAGTATGTATGCATCTCATATTGTCATATGTATATTACTGTATGTAAATGCTCCTGTTTATTGGCTTGTTGGCTGATTGTGATGATTGACTGCAGGTGCTGTGTAGATTTGTTTCACTATTTCTTGAGTACTTTCATTTGTAATGCTTTACCTGATGAAGGCCATGTTGGTCAAAACGTTGTGACATTAAAAAAAAATTTTGAGAGCTAAAGTGGCAGTGTGCTGATTATCTTTGGATCTTTTTCTCAATCTCTGTCATGGAGTTCTGGTGTCCTGCAGATTTTAGCTCCATCCCAATCAGACACACCTGGGCTAGCTAATCAAGCTCTTACCAGGCTTTCTAGAAACATCCTTGCAGTAGTGCTGAGGCAAGTTGGAGCTACAGGATACCAGACCTCCAGGACGAGTTTGAGAACCCCTGTACTATGATCAGCTGAGGTACTGAATATGTGCTTTATTTACTGTTAAATACTACTAATGTGAGTTTGAATACCATTTTTGTTTACCTCAGATCTTGAAAAAAATATAACTAACAAACAAAGAGTTTGAAAATGAACATTAGAACTGTGACTCAGAGTAAACCAACAAATATCAGCCCTCAGCATGTACATTTAATAATGTTAAAGAGCTTTAATATGTATTATTTTGAATTATAAACCTTACCTGGGAGTTGGGAGTGCAGTGCACTAGTCTGTGCTTCTGAATGTCTACGGCATTTAAGTTTTTCTGTTGTGTTGTGTCTGGTCCAGACAAACTTGTTGTCTATGGAATCTTGTCACGTCATGTGAAGTTAGGACTAAAGTTTAGATTCGCTGTCCGAGACTTGACTCGACCCTGTGGGCTGATATTTCCTGCCACTATCTTTGGGGGCGGGCTGTGATCAAGCATTGAATATTCATTCATTCATTTAATAATTTTCTTTTCGGCTTAGTCTCTTTAATAATCTGGGGTTGCCACAGTGGAATGAACCGCCAACTTATCCAGCATTTGTTCCCATCACTGGGAAACATCCATACACACTCATTCACACACATACACTATGGACAATTTAGCCTACCCAATTCACCTATACCACATGTTTTTCAACTTGTGGGGATTAACTGCAGCACCTGGAGGAAACCCACGGGAACACGGGGAGAACATGCAAACTCCACACAGAAATGCAACTGACCCAACCGAGGCTCGAACCAGCGACCTTCTTGCTGTGAGGCGAACATGCTGCCCTCTGTGCCACCATGCAGCCTTTGATCAAGCATTTGTATGTGTTTTTTATAAAAAAATTGTAGTCATAACTTAATTAGCCTATTTGGGTGGAAAGCTCTGCCATAATTAGAAATATTCTACGAACATTTTAGCAAAGTCGGCCTAAGCAACACGTGTGGGTCTGCAAAGTTCCACAAGTTCCACGCGTGTCAGGTGCAGCTCCTGCGATAGCATCTCCTCCACTACCACACATTCACACCGCAAGGGCCCTCTTATTGATACATTTTTAGGGTAAATGGCTACTATTTACTGTCATTCCATGTGTTTTTGATCATTATCAATGCACTGTCACTTTAATTGAGCGTGAGCAGCAGCAAAAATAAACCCAGCACCGAAATGATAGTGGCACTGCTGCTTCAGCTCTGCTCACTCTGCACTGACGTGCTGCTTTGGTGTGTGGTATGAAAGTTCTAATCTGATAACATGGATATAACGGCCCATATATTAAAAAATAGTCTGGCTTAAATCGAGCTCGGGCTCATAATTATAGTTAATGTGTTGGGCTCGGGTAGGGTCGGGTTAATTTTTTGGGCCCGATCTAAGCTCTAGTTAGGACACAGTGTTAAACACAAAAGTAGATATTTTTAGGAAAGTTGGAAACCTGTAACCATTGACCTCCTTAATATGTGTTTTCCTACTATGGAAGTCAATGGTTACAGTTTTACACCATTTTTCAAAATATCTTCTTTTGTGTGTTTAACAGAAAAAATCAACTCAAAGTTTTGGAAGATTTGAGGGAGACTAAAAAGTGAGTTTTTTTTTTCTTCAAATCTTTGAGTGAACTATCTCTTTACGTTGTAAAAAAACATGGAGATGTGTCAGAGTTAGTTACCTGTGCAGTGAAAAAGGCTGGCGTAAGGGACCCTGAGGGCAGTGCTGGGCTGTTGAGGGCGATGGAGCCCAAGTCACTTCCTGAAAGCAGTATTGAAGGGGCGGAGATTTCCAGCCCTTTGGGTTTCCGGGCTTTCGGAGGCAGTCTGTTGCTACTAGTTCTCCTCTCGAGTGCTGTGGCCTGATTCTGGGCTCGCTCCCTATGGCTGGAAGATAAATTTAAAGGCTGAGCGCTGGGCTCTGATTCGTCTATGCGAGCCTCCGGGCTCTGCCCATGACGCAGCGTGTAGACAGGGCTATGGGAAGGGGAGGGGCTTCGGGAAGAGCACGGGGAGGATTTGGAAGTGAAGAAGACCTCTGCAGATGAAGGGGAAGGCGAGGAAGCAAGGGGAATGGCTTTCTCTGATCGATTAGTGACAAATCGAATCACTGTTTGTCCCTCCTCCCCTCGCTCACACCCTCGCTGATTCTCGACTTTGATTGGACGCAGCAGCGGAGGCGGGTTTTGAAGGGAGCTGACTGTGAAAGACGAGTACAGACCCGAGTGGAGATACTCGTTCCTACAGGCGGGGCTTCGCAGCGAAGACAGCGACAGTTTTGGAGACTCCTCCCCCTCGCCGCAGTCGGACTCCACATCCTGTAACATAACGCCCCCTGCGACGTGACCCCCATCCCGACCGAGCTCCACTGCTTGAGGATCCATCTTCAGGATATCAGGGAACGAGACGAACTTGTACACAAACTTCTGACCAATCACCTTCTTGATGATGTTCTGTTAAAGAAAGAGGATGCTTACGATGAATTGGATACTATTTTATGTTTAGCTAAATTGCTTGCTAATTCACATGATCTCCTTTCTATATTTTTGCATGATTTGTTTATGCACCACTAGCTAGGATTCCATCCAAAGATCCAAATTAAGATTTACGAAGCCACTATGGGACTTCTTTCTTATATAATAAATGCTCCTCAGAAGACGAAATGCAATGAACGCACAATGACTTTTAGTGTCGTTAGATGCTCTTTAGGAACAAGATAGTTAAAGATAGGTAATACAATTTAAACCACTTTAATAATAGACTTTGGCTGAAGGATTTTAAAATGACCAAAACAATATTTCAGATGCTTTACTATGTTATCAGCCCACTAAGTTGTCCATTAATGCTGTCCCAGTTCATCCATTTTTATCATCACGTTATTTGTTAAAAAAAAATCACAATAACCTTGTTGATGCTATTTAGGGCTGCACAATATTGGAAAAATCTGACGTTGCGATTATTTTATTTTGTTATGATTTATATTGCGATATCACCACAATTTCGGCAGATGACTTTAATAGCTCTATATGAAATTAAATTGTTAATTCGGTCACACTTTATTTTGATGGTCCGTTTGTTGAATTTAAGTTACATTGCATCTACATGCCAACTAATTCTCATTAGATTATAAGTAGACTGTTAGGTTGGGGTTAGGGTTAGTGTAAGTTGACATGTACTTGCAAAGTTTCTTATAGTCAGTTAAATGTCTGTTGAAGGAGCAGTATGAACAGATTAAGCAGATAATACTCAATACTTCAAATGGACCTTCAAAATAAACTGTTACCGAGAATTTAGATTGACTGGAATAAACTTGTAGATGAGTAAATCAAAGAAATTGCAAGAATAAATAAATATGATAAATAAAAGCAAAGATAAAAGTAAAATAAGTAGTCGGATTTTCAATTACAGTAATGCGATACAATACGATATTATGATATTTTGCCCCCGATGATGATAGATCACGATATCAGTGATATATCACAAGAAAACCATAAACACTATATCATTAAAAGGAAAAAATGCATCAAAAAGTTATAAGATGTATTTATTTTATTAACAGCACATATATTTCTTTGAATTGCAACATTGATGTATGTTTGATCCACCTCATGCATATCGCTATTTTGTCCTGCCCCTATTATTGAATAATCAAAAGTGATGTAAAATGTTAACACTGGACATTCTTCATTGTTGATGTACTATAATCATCCCAACTCCACATTGCAGATGCTGCAATGTGACTACTGCGAATACACACATTGCGGTATCGATGCTGAAACGATATATTGTGCAGCCCTAATGCTGATGCTGGAATTTATTTGGTAAATGTGTGTGTCCATTTTTCTCATTGGATAAAACATTTCTCTTTCTTAGCTGTGCGTTTTATTAGTGTGCATTTTCAAACGTTTTGTATATAATGACAATCAGGTTTAGGGATGGACATTCACGCTTGCATTACCTTAAGAGTCATTTCCTCTATTGTAATTGGATATTGTTATGTAATAGTGAAACAGTGCCAGCTTGTAATAGTAACCTTGTCATAGTAGTAGCGTAGTGCTCGGCTAAGTTTGTCGTAGTTCATATTGGTCTTGTTTTTGCGCAGGCCCCAGAGTTTGGCCACTTCTTCTGACTTCAGCAGCTTGAACTCGCCGTCGTTGGATGTCCAGCAAATCAGGTGCTTATGGCTCTGGTCCAGCAGTAACTGCAGCAGAAACTGCCACAGCGTGATAGCACTCTCCATATCTGCCAGAGGAGAGAGGTAAAATTATTAACACTAACATTGTATCAGTCTCTCAAGGATTTTGCAGGGACATATATATACATAATTATTAGCCCTGCTGAATTATTAAGCCCCAATTATGACTCCTCTAATTTCTGTTTAACAGAGAGCAGATTTTTTCAACACATTTCTAAACATAATAGTTTTAATAACTCATTTCTAATAACTGATTTATTTTATCTTTGCCTTGATGACAGTGAATAATATTTGACTAGATATTTTAAGACACTTCTATATAGTTTAATTTTAGTCTTCTAAATTTATTCTTATAATTCTTATAATTTAATTCTATACAGGTTAATTTAGGCAAATTAACTAATTAACTAACTCATTAATTAATTAGGCAAGCCATTGTATAATGATGATTTGTTTAGTAGATGATTGATGAAAATTTAGCTTAAATGGGCTTATAATTTTGACCTTAAAATGGTGATTAAAAAATTAAAAACTGCTTTTATTCTAGCCGAAATGAAACAAAACAGACTTTCTCCAGAAGAAAAAATATTATAGGAAAACTGTGAAAAATTTCTTGCTCTGTTGAACATCATTTGAACAAGAAGCAAAACATTCAGAGGAGGGTTTCTGACTTCTACTGTAAGTATATAAAATACTAAAATGACTGATTTTGTTATGGCTTTTCTCCACTTAAGGAATTAATTGCTTAAATTCCCGTATTTTGCTGTGAAAATACACAAAAATCTTGTAAAATTTTACTTTTTTTCGATCTCAAGATCCATTAGACTGCAAAATGCTGCAAGAACTGGTGTATTTACATGTCAGTAATCATAGGACGGCTGATAATCTTTACTTAGCTGCCTTGCTAACAATACTAACAATCCAATTCTCAAGTACCTCCTTAATACAATTACCTTCTACAAGTACCTTTACCTTAATACAAGTACCTTCTCAATACCTTCTCAAGCTCAAATTATACTTCAGTTTTTATGAGTATACCAGGGTACTAAATGAGTAGGCATATTGAACCTTGCTTTAGGCTTTCTGGGATTACATGAAATAGTCATAATTCAAAAGCAAAAACACCATTCACTTTTTCATCCATTTAGTAGGTGTACACACATCGATGCACCAAAAATAGAGAGATTTTTCCTTTTTGTTTTAATTTAAGTGTTTATCTACAAACTGAACACATAATCTGCATGTTCATGACAATAGTTTTTCGTAGACTATAATAAACTATCATTTTTAAAACCCGGCGGCATGGTGACTCAGTGGTTAGCTCTGTCACCTCACAGCAGGAAGGTTGCTGGTTTGGACCAGTTGGCATTTCTGTGTGGAGTTTGCATGTTCTCCCCGTGTTGGTGTGGGTTTCCTCTGGTTGCTCCGGTGTCCCCCACAGTCCAAAGACATGTGGTATAGGTGAATTGGATGAACTAAATTGGCCGTTGTGTATGAGAGTGTGTGTGTATGGGTGTTTCTCAATACTGAGTTGCCGCTGGAAGGGCATATATATATATATATATATATATATATATATATATATATATATATATATATATATATATATATATATATATATATATATATATATATATATATATATATATATATATATATATATATATATATATATATATATATATATATATATATATATATATATATGCTGGAATAATTGGCAGTTCATTCCACTGTGGTGACCCCTGATAAATAAGGGACTAAGCCGAAGAAAAATGAATAATTGTAGTGCTATTGTAAATAAACAACCAAAATTGATTAAAACCTGAATGAGCATGGCTTGAATTTTGTAAAAGCTGCCATTAAGACATCTTAAAATGCTGTTTAGATATATGTAGGTAGCTTTGTTTCATATAAGCAACATGTGATTTCTGAGTTAATGTCATAATAGTATCCCATTTAAATGAGCCAAAAGGACACTCCATGTTTCTCAGCCAAGTAGAGGTGGCATGAGGACAATTTTAATGAGCTTAACAAGCTTTAAAGATCTGAAGCAAGATCCTGTGGTGCTACGCCAAATATACTGCAGTTAGTGACCTTGCATCTCATTTCAATTGATCTGATAATCCTTCCAGAGGAGATTTTTATGTTCTTTCTAAAAAAAATCCTAAGCATCCTCGCAGGTTTCTAACAGGAAGTGGTGAATAGGGAGAGGCTGAGGCATCAGTCGAAAAACACGGCCACATTAAAGAAAGCCGCTTTCGTTTGTGCTCCTGAATCCATGCTCTCCCTTTAATTTCCCTTTTCCCTCTGCGCTCCTCACAAAAAAAAAAAAAACGTCATTCCTGGGTGCCCTCCCACAAACTCTACAAGCATTTCCTGTTCTGTTGTACATTAACGCACAGGCTCATAAACAACAAAGGACTATCAGTCGGAGAGAGTGGTTCACAAACAAGCAGCATCGACCGAGCCCCTGACCTCTCTAGGATGGAGGTGTCCGCTCAAAGATGGTCAAACTAGCAGAGTAAACATGGAGTTGGTTCACATGAACACATGAATTAAAGGAAGCGGATAGAGATTTGTGGGTTAAGAAGAGTCCAAAAGGTATAGCTTACCCAAAAATCAGCATTTTAATCTTTAAAACTACCATTCAGAAGTTTGGGATTTAGTTTTTCTCTTTTTTTTTTCCTTTCTTTTAGATGTAACAGAAATATAAGAGAACACAATCGTATTTACATCTTTCATTTGAAGAGAAAAACTACTCAAATTAAGACAAAAAAAGCACGGGTAAGCTAGTACGCTCCAAAAACTGTGAAAAAAATAACGTTTAGAATACATAAAACTGATATAGACATGTAAACTTACAGTTCCAAGTTTCAATGGGTTTACTTACTTTTGTAAGTAAAGTAAACTTGTCGCATTTAAGGCAATGGGTTTACGCCCTTTTTTAAGTAAAAATAATCACTTTTTAAAGTGTAGATAGGGCAAGTCATTGTCAAGTTATCTCATCTTTTCCTGTTGCATCTAATAAATTTCCAAAATGCGAATTAGATACAACATACATAAAGGCGGTTTAGAGTTTCTCTCTCTAAATAAATGAACTTTTTCATCAAGAATACATTAAAACTGGATAAAAGTAACATTTAAGAGACTTTTTTTTGTTTCAAAAAGATTTAACTTTTAAAATAAATGCTGAACTAACTTAGATGTGTCATGACATCTATATATTGAAGCTCTTTAGTGAATTTAAATGCTTTTGTCCTCATTTTTAAGTCACTTTGGCTAAAAGCATCTGCTAAATGAATATGTAAATACACATAAAACTGCATACTTAAAAAAATATATATATTTTCACAAAACATTGTGTACATTAACAAATCTTTCTTTAGCACCAAATTAACTTCTTATACAATGATTTCTGGTGACTGGAGTAATGATACTGAAAAGTCATATTTGCAGTCACAGAAATAAATGAAATTTAATAATATATTAAAAATAGAAAATAGTTATTTTAAATAGAAATAATATTCCAGATTCTAATGTATTTTAGACAATAATAAACTATTCCAAAGCATTAAATATGATGAACCTTTGAGTGGTAGTGTATATGAGTTATCAAAAGATCAACTGCTCCAGATTTTAAAATAACATTACAGATTTTACTGTATTTTAAGGCATTAATAAACCATTCCAAAGCATTAAAAATGAGTAAAAAACATTTAGTAGAGTAAATAAGTAATAATATTTATCAACATATTGCTCCAGATTTTAATACAATATTTCAAATTTTACTGTATTATTAGACATTAATAAACCATACTGAAGCATTAACAACAATGAACCTTTGAGCTGTACTGTACATGAGTTCTATTTATCAAAATATCAGCTGCTTCAGATTAACATAGTAATAAAAAAGCATGAAGTCCAAAGCTTCCTTTCATATTATCTAATTCATAATTCATAAACACCACCCAACCAAAGTCATTATCAGACCTAACACTGTCAATATACACACAGTCTCTACAACACACTGAACGGTCAGTTTTTGTGAATGGGTTTCATTCATTCATTTTCTTTCGGCTTGGTCTCAATTTCAGAGGTTGCCACAGTGGAATGTACCACCAACTATTCCAGCATATGTTTAATGCAGTCGGATGCCCTTCCAGCTGCAATCCAGTATTGGGAAACACCCATACGCACTCATTCACATGCACTCTCATACACTAAGGATAATTTAGTTTATTCAATTAACAAAGCACCCGGAGGAAATCCACAGCAACAAGGGGAGAGCATGCAAAACTCCACACAGAAATGCCAACTGACCCAGCCGTGACTCGAACCGGCGAACTTCTTGCTGTAAGGCGACAGTGCTAACCACTCAGCCACCGTGCCACCCTGAATGAGTTTCACAAAGAAGAAAAGTCCAAAAATGCTCTTTATGCTTTGGTGTTGTGGTTGGACACAGACAGGAAGCTGCGATCTCACGAAACAGGATGTACACATAAATATCTGCTCACATTCTTTAAAGAACAATTCGAAGACCACATGATTGGATGCATCTCAGGTCAATTCAGTTTTACTCGGTATGGAAGTGGACCCACTGGGTGTAAGATAAAGATTTATTTTTTTAATCGACACGAGTGAGTTCCCTCATCCATGTGGTCTGGGACTGACTCCAACAGGAAGGTGCAGTGGTTCAATGTTAAAAGCTCAACAGTACAGGAAGCTGAAATCTTGCTTCCTGTGACCACTGTCGTCATGCCCTTGAGCCACACGCTTAACCTTGCTGAACTCCCATAACCTCCTCTTCTTCATCTCTGCTTAAAATGAAGAGCTACTTTGTCCATACAAAACTATTATATACAGTGCTCAGCATAATTGTGTACACCCTATTTTGAAAAATAATATTTTTATCAATTTCTCGGTGAATATGGTTGATGTATTTTGGCGCACTTAAACTAAACAGATATGTTTATTAAAATAATAGTCACCAAACATATTTAACACATTTGTGTAATGAAAATACCCATAGGTGCTAATATTGCATTTAATAGGTTCTAATATTGCATTTAAACCAAAGTTATCAAATACTGAGTATGAGCTATCAGTGTCGAGCTTAAAAAATTTGCAAAAATCTAAAAAAAAAAAAAAAAAGAGAAAGAAATCCAAATGTAATCCAAAAGTAGTTTCAAAAGTAATCCAATATGGCCTTTGCGCTATAAAATATTCTACAATCTTAGACCAAGTTAGTGCATCCACACTTTGCATCTTTAAAAAAAACTATGTGCATGCTTTTATTACACAAAAAGGTGCAGCATGAACATTTTTTTTTTTCTATTTGGGTTTTGCAGAGTAAAGAAAAGTCAACCAGCCTTTTAATTTCCAGAGCTAACTTTTAAGAAATACTGCATGTGCCACATTTGCGATTTTATAAAAAAAAACTATCCAGGTGCTAATATTGTGTGAGAAAACTAATTAAACCAAAGTAATTAAATACTGAGTATGAGCTATATCAGTATCAAGCCTAAAAACTGGCAAAAAAAAATAAAAAATCTAAATGTAATCCAAAAGTAGTTTCAAAAGTAATCCAATATGGCTTCTGCACTGAAATATTTTACTTGTCGTTGTGCATATTAATAAAAAAAATGTGCATGCAATATTACATGTGCATGCTTTATTATACAAAAAGGTGCAGCATGAAATTTTTTTTTAAATGTCTCTATTTCTATGTGTTTTCTAGAGTAAAGAAAAGTCTATATGGTTTTCATTTACAGGTGATCCAACTTTTAAAAAATACTGCATGTGCCACCTTTGTGCTATTAAAATGCCCATAGGTGCTAATATTGAGAACTCATTTAAATCAAAGTAATTAAATACTGAGTATGAGCTATCAGTGTTAAGCTTAAAAAACTGGCAAAAAAACAAGCAAAAAAAAAAAAAAGAGAGAAAGAAATCCAAATGTAATCCAAAAGTAGTTTCAAAAGTAATCCAATATAGCCTTTGCGCTATAAAATATTCTACAATCTTAGACCAAGTTAGTGCATCCACACTGTGCATCTTTAAAAAAAAGTATGTGCATGCTTTTATTACACAAAAAGGTGCAGCATGAACATTTTTTTTTAATTTTTCTATTTGGGTTTTGCAGAGTAAAGAAAAGTCAACCAGCCTTTTCATTTCCAGAGCTAACTTTTAAGAAGTACTGCATGTGCCACATTTGTGATATAAAAATATCCATAGGTCCTAATATTGTGTGAGAAAACTAATTAAACCAAAGTAATTAAATACTGAGTATGAGCTATATCAGTATCAAGCCTACAAAAATCCAAATGTAATCCAAAAGTAGTTTCAAAAGTAATCCAATATAGCTTTTGCACTATGAAATATTCTACTTGTCGTTGTGCATATTAATAAAAAAATATGTGCATGCAATATTACATGTGCATGCTTTATTATACAAAAAGGTGCAGCATGAACATTTTTTTAAATGTCTCTATTTCTTTGTGCTTTCTAGAGTAAAGAAAAATCAATAGAGTTTTCATTTACAGGTGATCCAACTTTTAAAAAATACTGCATGTGCCACATTTGTGCTATGAAAATGCCCATAGGTGCTAATACTGAGGTAACTCATTTAAATCAAAGTAATTAAATACTGAGTATGAGCTAACAGTGTTAAGGTTAAAAAAACTGGCAAAAAAGAGAAAGAAATCCAAATGTAATCCAAATGTAGTTTCAAAAGTAATCCAATATGGCTTTTGCACTAATGAAATATTCTACTTGTCCTTGTGCATAATAATAAAAAAATATGTGCATGCAATATTACATGTGCATGCTTTATTATACAAAAAGGTGCAGCATGAACATTTTTTAAATCTCTCTATTTCTTTTGTAAAGAAAGAAATCCAAATGTAATCCAAAAGTAGTTTTAAAAGTAATCCAATATGGCATTTGCATTATAAAATATTCTACAATAGACAAAATTAGTCATGCATATTCATAAAAAATATGTGCATGCAATATTAAATGTGCATGCTTTATTATACATAAAGGTGCAGCATGAACGTTTTTTAAATGTATATTTGTGCTTTTACATAGAAAAGACGGTTAGCAGGTTTTTCTTTTTTTAGGTGAGCTGCATGTACTTACTTATAGTTACTACAATGTAGTTAGTTAATGTTATTACAATACAGTACAGGATGTATTTTTTCCAGCTTTATTCGTTGTTTATTCTCACTGCACATCTACAAAAGAGGCTCAACACCAAAGTCAGGATGCAGGAAGATCTTGGGTGGAGGACAGAAAGGACTTCGGGTTGAGCTCTGACACTGGGAAAACCAGTCTGACTCGAATTCAGAGCTATCAAATGTATGCAAGTGTGCACATTCAAACACACTCCTCGGTTTTTACAAGCGTTACATCATACCCTTTCGGTAACTGTAAGTCAGTCAAACAGGGCGGGCTGGCGTTCACTGCAGCCTTCCTGCTGTCTGAGCCAACAATCTCCAGAGACGGAGCGATAGATGGATAGATGGAGGGAAGGAACGAGTGAGACGGAGCGATGGATGGATGGAGAAAAAAAACGAGGCTGGCTGACTTCACTAGTGTGGATAGTTCTGACACACAGTGTGTTTTATTGGCCAAGAGGAACTCCCTGGTTGCAGACAGCCTTATTTTGGGAAAGTCTTTGTCATCGTTTTGACACAGACACTCACAAGCTTCAACTTTCACCTTGGTTTTCACTCATCAAACTGGCGGCTCTGGAAAACATCGAGGGATTGATTGAATGATTCGTTTAAAGAGCTGTAAGGATAGGGTCAAATTGAAACACTTGCATCCAAAATGCAGTAAAACACCAGTTAATATTTTGGCAATCAACTGAATTGTGCTAAATGTGCTAAAAGTAAATATCTAATATATTTAAAATATTTTCAACTGGCAATGTCACACATTTTAACACTTGGTTTTGTCTACGGGAAATTAATTGGATTGTAAAAAATGTGTAAATATTTTCAGAAAATAAGCATAATGTAAAGTTTTATATGGTAATAGGTTATTTTTTTAATATAAGACTTTTCTTTATCTATCAATCATGCAATTAATTGAATGATGTAGAAAATTTAGTTTTAAAAATATTTAAATTACATTTTCAATTAGTATATACATGTCAAAAAGAGTATTTTATGACTTCATCTGGTAATACAAAATATTTTCATATGAAATTCTTGATTTTATTCACTGAGAATCTATATATTTAATATCTATACATTAATCTATATATTCTACATATAAATCTATATATTTAATATCTATACATTAATCTATATATTCTACATATAAATCTATATATTCTACATATAAATCTATATATTTAATATCTATACATTAATCTATATATTCTACATATAAATCTATATATTTAATATCTATACATTAATCTATATATTCTACATATAAATCTATATATTCTACATATAAATCTATATATTTAATATCTATACATTAATCTATATATTCTACATATAAATCTATATATTTAATATCTATACATTAATCTATATATTCTCCATATAAATCTATATATTTAATATCTATACATTAATCTATATATTCTCCATATAAATCTATATGTTTAATATCTATACATTAATATATATATATATATATATTCTCCATATAAATCTATATATTTAATATCTATACATTAATCTATATATTCTACATATAAATCTATATATTCAATATGTATACATTAATCTATATATTCTACATATAAATCTATATGTTTAATATCTATACATTAATCTATATATTCTCCATATAAATCTATATGTTTAATATCTATACATTAATCTATATATTCTCCATATAAATCTATGTTTAATATCTATACATTAATATATATATATATATATATATATATATATATATATATATATATATATATATATATATATATATATATATATATATATATATATATATATATATATTCCACATATAAATCTAAATATCTTCCTCATATTTAGGGAATAAGATGTGTAAAGTTATATAACAGCAGTGTGATCTCTGATCTACTGACTATAATGCTCTCTTTATAATAACATTCAATAGAAAATTCCCGGAAAGGGCATGAATTTAAGAATGAAGATTACCTTTTTGATTTAATGTTGGCTTTCTGCTTTATAATTTGGTCCTTAATACTTTTATTTTTGTGTTTCAGATGTTTTGTATGGATGTCAGCCAGAGTGAGAGCAAAGAGACACAAACAACAAGATTCAGCCAAACCAGTGGTGACAAAGGAGGAAGTGCTCGGAAAGCCCTGCCAATATAGGCCACAGATATTTATCAGGAAGTGCTGTGCATTTACACACACACACACACACACAATGCTCATTCATTATTCTACATGTGTGAAACAGATCTCATTATAGCAGTCATATACTGATTTATAGTAAGATTTCATACTTCAAGATTGGGCAAAACATAAAAGCTGCTGCATTCGCGACACACACACCGTCGGCCAGTTATTATTTTCCGAACCCCCAAAGAAGCGAAATAAAGCCGTTTCCTGCTCCAGCATCCTCTGAGCGGAGCATCTGCGTTAAGCGACCGTAAAACTGTCTATATCAGGACTTCCTTCAATTCTCCTTTGAAGGGCGTCTTCCTGGGAATGGCCATCCCTAACTGAAAGGTAGGAATTCCTGCTGCGGGGAGCAAACACAGGAACGCGGGGACCACACGGACACAAGGCACAAATGGGAGGTTTCCGCTTCTCCTTTCGTGTTGGCACGGTCCCGTCTATGAACAGACTCATGGATTCCCAGATTTATTGTTCTAATCAATGGGAATAAACACATTTCTAAAGCTCTGGGCTGTTTGGAGAGGTGCCTGCGTGGAACGTGGCTGTAAAAGTCATTGTTAGATTGGGGAGAAAAAAAAAGTTTCCCCATGTATGCAGCATTGCTGTGTACAAATGTGATTTGCATGTGCAAATCTGGAGTTTATGGCTCTCTTGTTTTTCTATAAACAGCGAAGAAGCAAAGTGAGCCAGGATTTTCTTCAACAGCTTGATGCACAATTGCATTTAGGCATGTTGGGATGATGAGAGACCTCATGACACCCAAATAAATAATAGACAGTGTGCAGTAAACAAAACACAGTGTCTGCGCTGCAGCGGCTCTGATCTGTCTGCCATGCATCAGCTTCATGGTCATTGGGTTCAAAGCTGTTTTAACACATGCAAATATGGCATGAAATAATCATGCACAGCTTTTGTAGGTATTTGGATGAGGTGTCAGTACAGCCACATGGATTTTCTGTGCCAATCGTCTTCCTTTATTAATCCTCATGATGCATACATGTCTGTTTTGAACAGGAGTGGATGCATTTTTAAAAAAATCACGTATTGGGACAGAATTTAGTTGATAAACATTTATATTTATATACACCTATTGACAGACTATTGTAAAATCCACACATGGGTATATAGGCCCAACACAATTTGCCACTGATTTGTCAAAGTGAGGGTCCTGCTTTATTTTAGATTACCTAAAATAAATATATAATTATTACACTAATATGTAATCACACTGAAATTAATCATTTGTTACACTGTACTTATTGTGTAAATACATGTTTTTACATTGTACTTATGATTTATTAAATACTTGCATGTAATTACACTGTTGACCATCCCTTAGACCTTAACCCACTCTTAAAACTACCCATAACCCACCTGTATCTCACCTCAAGAGAGCCTGATGTCTTCTGCAATACATTAGAATCACAGTAAGTACATTGCATTTATTTTTTGATGCAAGTGCACAGTAGTTAAAGCCTAATATAAAGTGGACTTGATTGATTGATTCATCAGTAGAGTAGAAATGCACTCATAATGCACCCATAATGCAGTTTTATTTGACGGCTCACTTTTAAAGGTTTAATTTACACGCTTTTATTACAGTGCTGTTGTGTTTAATTGTAGTAACTTGTTTCTGCTGCTCAATATGTGTCTTGATTATTACTCTCCAGGTTGTTGCAAATGCTACATTGTCATAACCCAGCACGGACAAACCCAACAATTTTTGTAATTAAGTTTAAATGACACCTTTTAATAATAATAATAATAATAATAATAATAATAATAATAATAATAATAATAATAATAATAATAATAATAATAATAATAATAATAATAATAATACATTTTATTTATAATGCGCTTTTCTCAGTCCCAAAGCGCTAACAGAGATACAAGGCAAACAAAGCAGAACAATAAAAACAGTCAAAAAAGAAAAAGACCACAATAAAATATGAACTATTAATACAATTGGATGATAAAATTAAGAAAATAATCAATCTAAGTTAAAAGCAACGGTAAAAAGGTGAGTCTTAAGGAGTTTCTTAAAACATTCCAGAGAAACAGCATTGCTGATGCTGGTGGGTAGGCCCAACGATTTGTTCATATTTAATCTAAACTATGGGTTGTGACAACATACCACATTTAGAGGGTAGTGTGCTATTATTACGTTTTGTGCACAATTATTAGGGTAGTTTCAGGATATATTTGCCAAAACTTCAATATATATATTTATTGGCAAATTAAATGTAATATACTTTTGTTATTTTAAATGCAACTACATCAGAACTGCATGCAACTGAAATATTTTTTATTCTATTTTCTTACTCATTCGACTTAATATCATGATAGAAGATCGCTTTCTTAAACGTTTTATTAAAATATTTGACGTTTTTAACGATTTTTTTTATTTTAAAATGGTAACTATTTGTTTATAATCACTATTTGCTACAAAACACTGTGCAAATCTTGTTAAATTAAATCATTTTAAATATTTGTTTTCATTCTACAGCAGGACATCACATATATTTAGTTTTTTTAAAGGCCCTGTTTATTAAGATGCATTTTCGTCAATCCCATCTCAACTGGACGACACTAAATAACGTGAGAAAGTGGGATCTAAAACATTTTGACGTTTGTCCCCTTTTGATCACTTTCAGAGGTATTCAAATGCATTCAAACAGTCCGAAAAGACCATCTACTCTCCACCTTGTGACTAAACACATGATAGTGATGGGACGTGTTGTAAAGAAGCACACCAAAACAAACAGATTACGATCATAATCATAGTTGCCATCCGCATCCTTTTCATTTGCTTACTCTCCTGCACTCAAAACTACATACACTGCAAAAAATGGCCTTTATTTTAAAAGTAAAAGAAGTGCTACAGTAAAAACCTTTAAGCAAGTTTTCATAATATATATGATGAATATCTGTAAAGTGATTTGACTGCATGT
Organism: Danio aesculapii; assembly: GCF_903798145.1. Lineage (NCBI taxonomy): Eukaryota > Metazoa > Chordata > Actinopteri > Cypriniformes > Danionidae > Danio > Danio aesculapii. The sequence continues at coordinate 51,817,498 of NC_079438.1, forward strand.
TTGTTGACATTACTATAGCTCTTTGTAGTTTTTTCCCACATCAGTCATGCACATTAGAGTTGTGTTACATCTCATTTTGAAATAAATGCGTTAAGTTTCATGAGTGTTGCAATGACGGTGTTTAGCATTAGTGTGAAGGACACCGAGCGCCTTCTGAATATTAGCATGCTTCTCTGCTTGTGGGAAAGGTTTGTAATGAGCATTGGTTCATTATAGACCATTTCAATGTGGTCATGTCACTGGCCCATGAACATTTCCTGCTTGTTATCAAACTATTTCATAACAGTAACAAGAGGCAATTCAATCATAACCTACTGTTAAAACAGCTATCATAACATTATTTATTAATATGTGTCTCTTTTTAGATTCTCAGAGGCTATAGAAATAAAAAAAATGTAAAACAGGAAATATGCTGGGACCATTGTTTTTGTTTACATCCCTCAAAATGGTCTATATGCTAATCTCAAAAAAGCAATAACATGTATGTTAGTACTTCAAAACATGTGCTGTATAAACTCAATTAATTAATGAAATACAGCATTTTTTTTATTAGACATGTCTACTGCATTTTTAACGGTAAAATTAGAGCTGCTGTTTTTTTTTTTACAGGATTTTTCTGTAAGGAAATTTTTCAAGATTTTGTTTTATTATAGCGCAACTTGAGTTTGTTTATTCAAAAGCAGCCATTTATCGCCCCTGTGAATGTAATGTACACCTAAAACATCTGTTAATTAACAGTGTTTTCTGTTTATTTACAGTTTTGAATAGCATTATGGGATGTTGACCTCTGCTCTGTTGACTTTTGATGTTGAAAATGCAACTCTACAGTAGGCATGGGCCGGTATAAGATTCTAACGGTATGATAACCTTAGATAAAAATATCACGGTTTGACGGTATTGTGATCACTGCTCTAAAATAGATTCTTTTTAAATGTCTGGGCAAAAAAACAAACTCTTTTCCCCTTTAAACAGAATATTTTATTTTGAGAAACATTTAAAGTATTTTGGAGCAGTAAACCTGTCAGGCTAAATAATGCAAGTGAATCATTGACCTATGCTGTCTTCAATAGTTTCTAAAACACTGATTTCTTTACAATTTAAAACAGCATATTTGGATGTTTTTCTGCTGGAGATACTGTTGTCCTAAAAAAAATGTAAAAAAATCTTACACATACAGTAGGAACGGTATAGCAGAAAATGTTGGTGGTTTTAAAACCTTGATTTTCCAAATAGCTGTATACCTTGAAAACGCTTATTGTCCCATGCCGACTCTACAGTTTAACAAAGTACCTTTTATTGACATTTTAGTTGTTTGAAGTAATATAATATATAAGAAATAATACAAGTGCCATCTAAAATTTTCATATAAGATTAGCATTTTTCTCAGGCTATTGTGTGTAGTCTCAATAATTTTACTCTTAATGCAAAGAATAGGTTATTATTACTCCCATTAAAGGGAAATAACTAATTTTAGAGGAAAATTTTAGATGGCACGTAGAGGTTTTTGCATCTGAACTCTCCACACAGAGAATCAAGTCTGTAAAATAACAGAAAATGTACTGCCGGTTTATTACAACACCAACCCAGAAAGTATATCAGACATTTTTTTAACTATTTAAAATATTAATAAAAGTCACCTTTCCAAACTTTCCAAGGTTCAAAGTTGCTGAAAGAAAGATCCCATAAGGCAATTCAAAAGCTTAAATATATGAGAAAAAATAAAGACATGATTCACAAAATACAGAAAACTGCAAATTTACGGATATTTTTTAGAGACTAAATAAGAAAAAAGGGACAAAAATCACAACACAAGCGATCGCAAGATATAAACGCGTGTTAATACTGGGTAGAAACAGTGATGCATTTCGAATGACCAACTGCGATCGGATCACCGACAAATGCATGTGGGCCAAAATGACTTGAAAGTAGGGCTGCACAATATATCATTTCAGCATCGATATCACGATGTGCGCATCCTCAATAGTCAATAGACACTTCACCACCGAACACCCACCCCACCCGCTCTCCCGAATTTTCAGAAACAAATGTTGGCAGGTATGGTTTACCAGAAGCCCTAGTTGGAGTAACCGAAGAATTTAACCATAATGGAGTGAAAGTTTATCATTTGCATGTGTTTTTTAAGGCCTGTGACTGTTTAAGCATTCAGGCATGAGAGTTTAAAGTATTCAAGCACATGAAATTGTACTGTTTGTAACTCTAATGAAGATCTATTTTTGAATTATTTCTACAGTGAAGACTTTTGGTTTTATTTTTAAATTTGATTATTCAATTCCTGTACCTGATTATTGGGATGTATAGTATTTCACTCCTATATTCCCAATAATAATCCAGAATAACCTCCTTAATCTTCCAAAACGATCTCAGTAAATTAATGAATCCTTTCCAAATATAGAGCTATTCAAGCTATCTGGTAAAATTGTACACATATGGCAATATAAATCGTAGTTGAATCACAAATTTTATCCAATATCATGCAGCCTTACTTGAAACTGTCCTGAAACTTAAATAAAGTCAGTGGAAAACACCAAAAAAAATGCTTATCCAACTCATCTAACCATACAGGAAGTAGACAGGAGGAACAACACCGTGGCAGCCTAGTCATTCAGTGGATTACTTTGTAAGTTTTACACATTGTCTAGTGTGTTTGGAGGAGAAAAAAAAAAGAGGAACTTCCAGGTGAGAAGATGCACACACACATGCAACACACACACACACACACACACACACACACACACACACACACACACACACACACACACACATGGACAGTCTGGACGTGAAACCCCAAGCGCAGTATTTTGAATGGCCCCAAGACAGCTTTTAAACACCAAACTCGCCGTCGCGCTCACAAACCCCTCCACTGTAGCGCCAGCGGAAACTCGTAATGAGATTAGTTGGTGTGCGCAGACATTACTTCGCCATGACTAAATGCGCACTCTTCCTGCGCGCACAGACTCCAGTGGAAAATTCAGGGAGCTCCTGCTGAAAAGAAAGGGAGAAAAGAGACTTCTCTCCACGACCACATTTCTCCAGAGAGCCGCAGCTCTTGAAACTACGCAGACAGATCCCAGAATGTCTGCATGTGTGTGTGTTGGGGCTCCAGAAATGAGTGTAGACACTTAAAACATCATGCATTTACTCACAGAATATCGTAAAGTGTTTGGAAAATGTTCCTTGATAAGATTAAACAAGCTTTTATTACTGCTTTTTACTTTAGGTAACACTTTAGTTTAAGTAACAATTCACACTATTACCTACTGGCTTGTTACTACCTGCTTATTATTAAGATATTAACTGTTTATAAGCACTTATGATCTTATTTTATATCACTAATCCTACCCAATACCTAAATCCAAGTACTACCTTACTATCTATTAATAAGCAGCTAATTAGTAGTCTATTGAGATAAAATTAAGTGTTTAGTTTAAGTAACAATTCACACTATTAACTACTGGCTAATTATTACCTGTCTATTATTAAGATATTAACTGTTATGAAGTATGATCTTATTCTACATCCCTAATCCTACCTGATACAAAACCTAACTACTACCTTACTAATTATTAAGCAGCTAATTAATTAGTATTTTATTAAGCTAAAAGTGTTAAGTGTTTAGTTTAAGTAGCAATTCACACTATTAACTACTGGCTAATTATTACCTGCCTATTCTTATTATTTTCACTGTTATGAAGTATGATCTTATTCTACATCCTTAATCCTACCTGATACAAAACCTAAATACTACCTTAACTATTAATAAGCAGCTAATTAATTAGTAGTTTATTAAGCTAAAAGTGTTAAGTGTTTAGTTTAAGTAACAATTAATGCTATTAACCACTGACTAATTATTACCTGCCTATTCTTATTATGTTAACTGTTTATTAGTACTTATGAAGTATGATCTTATTCTACATCCCTAATCCTACCCAAGACCTACACCCAATTACTACCTTACTAACCATCAATAAACAGCTAATTAGTAGTTAACTGAGCTAAAAGTGTTAGTTAATGGTTTGTTTATAGCATGGATTTACATTACAATGTAAAAGTGTGACCAAAATAATTTTCTGAAGCTGTGAATATTGCAATAGTTATTACACTCTTTTTAGATGTATAGAAAACATTTTCTGGTAATATTATTAATATTATTTTTAAAAAAAATTCTACTTTTTTAAATTAATATTGTATTTTTACATATGCTTTGTATTTTTATTGTATTTTTAAATAAATTTTTTATTGTTATTGCTTTATTGTTATTGTTAAGAGTTTATTGTATATTTAGAATTAAAAAGTACAAGTGTGACCAAAGTTATTGTCTAAAGTTGTAAAATGACTGAAATAATTATTGCAATATTTACATGTATAAAAAACATTCTCTCTATGCCATAGCCATATCACCCTGCAGCCTAAAGCATGTCGCATACTGGAAGCGTCGCTCGGCGCCGCGACACGGTGCGCACATGACAGTTAAAAGTTTTACACACCAGACGCGGACATTCGCATGATATTTAACATGAAACTAATCAGATGGCCCTCTGTGGTGCGGCAGAGAAATGAACAGTGTCCTGAGTTGCGGCGCCGGTGTGTGTACTCTGATAGAAACCTATGTTTAGAATTCTGAAATGTGTGGCGCTACGGGGCACGCCGCCGAGCGGCGCGTCAGGTGTGTGACCTGCTTAAGACTGGTTACTCACTGAAACTAATTAAGACTGAGCCTGGTCAGTACCTGGATGGGAGACCACATGGGATATCTAGGTTGCTGTTGGAAGTGGTGTTAGTGAGGCCAGCAGGGGGTGCTCAACCTGCGGTCTGTATGAGTCCTAATGAACCAGTTTAAGTGAAGGGGACACTATACTGTCAGTGAGCGCCGTCTTTCGGATAAGATGTTAAACCGAGGTCCTGACTCTCTGTGGTCATTAAAAATCCCATGGCACTTCCCGTAAAGAGTAGGGGTTTAACCCCAGTGTCCTGGCCAAATTCCCTCCTTCAGGCCCTTACTCATCATGGCCTCTCAATCATCCCCATCCACTGAATTGGCTGTATCACTGTTGCTCCACTTCATCTCTAGCTGGTGTGTGGTGAGCGCACTGGCGCCGTTGACCTTTTGCTGCTGTTGCATCATCCAAGTGGATGCTGCACACTGGTGGTGGTGTGGAGAGACCCCCCTCATGATTGTGAAGTGCTTTGGGTGTATGGCCATACATGATAAATGCGCTATATAAATACACATCACATTACATTACAAATACTGCTAATTTAATTAATATTATATTTATTTATTTAAACTTTTTTAAATGAATGTATTACACCTTTTTCATGTTTTTTTAATGTAATATTATGATTTAATGAGTTTATTGTATAGTTGTTTCATTGTTATAATACATGTACGACTTGTTGCTCTTTTATTTGTGCATATACCTAAAAATATTATTTCCAAATTGTCTGTGTCCAACCACAACACCAAAGTATAAAGAAAATTTTTGGACTTTTCTTCTTCTGTGAAACTCATTCAGGGTGGCTCAGTGGTTAGCACTGTCGCCTCACAGCATGAAGGTTCCTGGTTCAAGTCCCGGCTGGACCAGGTGATATTTCTGTGTGGACTTTGCATGTTCTCCCCGTGTTGGCGTGGGTTACCTACGGGTGTCCCGGTTTCCCCCACAGTCCAAAGACATGCAATGTAAGTGAATTGGGTAAACTAAATGGGTTTGTGTTTTCCAGTACTGGGTTGCAGGTGGAACGGCATCCGCTGCATAAAACGCGCTGGAATATGTGGCGATTCATTCCACTGTGGCGACCCCTGACAAATCAGGGACTAATCCAAATGAGAATGAATGAATGAATGTTATAAATCTTAAATGTATTGGAGCACAGACCTAGACCTAGGTTTGGTCTTTTTAAAGAAGCAGATTAATGTTGGAAAGAAAGTTGATATTTTAAAAAATGAGCTTTCAGTAAGATTTTGTTTAGGCGCAGAACCAAATGTTTCCGCTACATCAAATTATTTTGCCATTATTGAAAAACACAAGTGTGACCATATTTTCAGGACCATCCAAGAATTTATGTGTGCATTTATATGGCAAGTGCCAAAACCTTAGATTTGCATTAAATTAAAATAAAAGTATATATATATATATATATATATATATATATATATATATATATATATATATATATATATATATATATATATATATATATATATATATATAAAGAGGTTTTTTAAATAATAACCTTAACAAATACATAAATATTTAGGCTAAACTGAAATGCTAACACAATAGTCCTATAATCACCACAGATCATTTATTCTCTTTTCCACTGAACTTGTTTTTACATAATGTCAATGGGAGAAACCAAAACCTGCCTGACTGCAAACCTATCCAACCAATCTTACCGTACAGGAAGTCGATAGGAGGAACATGACAGTAGACTTTACACACAATGTGACAGTGACTGTGTCCAAAACTCCAAAAGAGAAGGAAAAGACCTCTGAAGTGGCATTAGTGTCATTCAGAGCAAAACATCTCAGGTTTTACTTCATAATTGTTGTTACCACGACTGCCCCTAGGAAACCCATGATGAACTTGAAGTTAATTCTGAGCTCATACTGCAATGAAGATCTATAAAATACATCAGTCTTCTCTAATCATAAGCAATAACCCCTGTATATCCAGATGCAGGGGTAACATCAGCTCTAGGGCTGAACTGAAGTTTCTTTGTTTGCCCCAATGACTCATTTTCAAGATGCTGTCTACTGCCAGTTTCAATCCGGAAGCGCATGGCAATTAGTCTGCTGCTGTTTCCAGACAAACCAGAAACTCTACTAGTGCGTTTAAAGTGGCAGTAGCCAAATTCGAGCCTTTTTAGCAGCCCTGCGTTCAAATGTGCGACCTGGAAAATGTTAGAAACGCGCAACGCCAAATCGTGAGCTCAACAGGTATTCAAACTTTCCCCAGTCGTGCGTAAACCGTGCGTAAATTGCGCGTGAGTAACGGGAACGGTGGACACTTGAGGTGTTTATTACCGCTAAAACAGATCCATTCAGTTAGCTCAAAGTGTTAAACATCACTTGTAAACATCCCCGCATAAGGAAAGCTTCATTCTTTTTTTCTGGATATCAAGTTTCAGTCGCGTACTTTGAAAGCTTTCTTCCTTTTACTTGTTATTGTGAATCAATAGTACATTTTAAAACGCGTCTAAAGGGATCGGATAGCGCGAAAGAGTAATTCACGTACCTCTGCGTAATGCTCGGGGTCCCTTTTCACTTTATTAATAAGAATTCCGTATAATGCGCTGTTTTTCCATGCTGTCGGCCGTCTCGGCAGCTCTCAGTCGGACTGTAATGGGATCCCGACTGTTTTCTCTCTCTCTCTCGCTCGCTCACTCTTTCTCTCTCTCTCTGTGAGCAGGAAGTTGCAGCAGGCAGACAGCGAGCCGGCTCACTTCCTCTCGCCGTGCGCGATTCCCCAGGCGCTCGGCCCGTCTGTGTAAACACGCTTTTCCTCCTCCAGCCACCATCCGACATTCAGGAACACGAGCACACACGCGGATGCGGACGCACACACACACTCACAGCACAGGCTATACTGTAACCCGAATCTGCTGCGAGAGGAGCGCACTGACGTCACCCTCTTCCTGCCCGGGACCCGCCGGGAGGAGCCCGTGTTCCTTCCTTCGCACACATTTTGCGGTGTGTGTGCGTGTTTGTGTGTGTGTGTGTGTGATTTCTGACGCTTGGTGATCAGATTGCTAGAAAATGTCCCCCTTACTTTAATAACTCTGGAAAAAAACTTTAGTGTGTGTGTGAGTGAGTGTGTGTGGAAAGAAAATAATAAGTAGGTCATTCTATGAAAAACACTGAAAGGATGATCCATTGGAGTTAGTACATTTTCTAAGGTAAGTGGGTGCAAACTGTTTATTTATATAGGTTGAATTTTAATAAACAAACAAACTACATTAAGTAATGTTCAACTTAATTTGATTGCCTAAATTCAGCCAACATAAATTGTTTGCAACCACAAAAAAAGGAAATCCAATGAATAATTTTTTTTAATGAAGATGCATGGCTTTTTCTTTCAAGTTGTGATTTTCTGCATATTTTTTTAGCCTGTAAGCCACTTAATTTTATTTGTTATTAATTTACTGAGGCATTTGATGTTGTTTTCAAAACAGAAAAAGGCTAGTTGTAGGAACTTTCAAACGAATTTAATTAATTTAATATTGTTTTGCCACATTATTATTTGTTTTTTTTTGTTCTATATATATATGTTTTGCATATTTACTATACATATGTTTTGATATATAGATAGACAGATAGATAGATAGATAGATAGATAGATAGATAGATAGATAGATAGATAGATAGACAGACAGACAAGTAGATAGATAGACAGACAGACAAACAGACACTGTAGATAGATAGATAGATAGACAGACAGACAGACAGACAGACAAGTAGATATATAGACAGACAGAAGAAATACAGACCGGTAGACAGACAGACAGACAGACAGATAGATAGATAGATAGATAGATAGATAGATAGATAGATAGATAGATAGATAGATAGATAGATAGATTGATAGATTGATAGTTCCACAGATAGATAGATATTTTGAATTCTTTTGCATATTTACTATACATATGTTTTGATAGATAGATAGACAGATAGACAGACAGACAGACAGACAAATAGATAGATAGACAGACAAGTAGATAGATAGACAGACAGACAACAGACACTATAGATAGATAGATAGATAGATAGATAGATAGATAGATAGATAGATAGATAGATAGATAGATAGATAGATAGATAGACAGACAGACAGACAGACAGACAAGTAGATATATAGACAGACAGAAGAAATACAGACCGGTAGATAGACAGAGAGACAGACAGACACTGTAGATAGACAGATAGATAGATAGATAGACAAACAGACAGACAAGTAGATAGATAGACAGACAGACATATAGATAAATAGATAGATAGATAGATAGATAGATAGATAGATAGATAGATAGATAGATAGATAGATAGATAGATTGATAGTTCCACAGATAGATAGATATTTTGAATTCTTTTGCATATTTACTATACATATGTTTTGATAGATAGATAGATAGATAGATAGATAGATAGATAGATAGATAGATAGATAGATAGATAGATAGATAGACAGATAGATAGATAGATAGACAAACAGACAGACAAGTAGATAGATAGACAGACAGACATATAGATAGATAGATAGATAGATAGATAGATAGATAGATAGATAGATAGATAGATAGATAGATAGATAGATAGATAGATAGATAGATAGATTTGAAATGTCTGAAAATAACAAAAGGTAGGCTACTATAAACTCTGCATGACTTAAAAAAAAATCTTTGTCAGTAAATGAGTGGCATGAGGCTCCACAGGGGGGTGGAACCATCTTCCGATTTCCTGGAGGGAAATCCACTGACAGGAAGCCGGATCTTTCAAAACACACATACAGATGATGAGAATTCTCTCTTAACCGCTTCAACACAAATCTGTTGTGTTTTTAATATGCTCTAATAGAGTGCTGATCTTAATGATTAGTCCTGAATTTATCCACTTGAGATGCTCACATGCTGGGTTTTTAAGAGGCATATGAAAACAATTATGATCTCAGAGATTCTTTATAATGTCTGTTCATAATCTGCCATCTAGTGGAGAAAGAACGAACGACAATGAAAATAATCTGGCAAATCTAGATGTTGAGATAATAACAACCTAATAGGCTAATAATAATAGAAGCTGAATTATGGTATCGAATATATATTTTAATAAGAATAACAACAATAATGAAGTTAATTTTAGTGTACAATTTATATTTGTCAATATGAAAATAATCATAATAGAAGTAAAACTCAAAGAAAATGTTTTACATGATTATGATAATAGAAGTTTAATTGTTATAAAATCATTCATTATAAACATTTTCGTTATGAAAACAGAATTACATAATATTAAAATGGTACAGTATGACATTTATTGTGACTTGGTGTTCTAATGTTTCATTGCGACATAATTAAAAACTAATTCATCTTTAGTTTTTTGTTATATTGCATTACGAATTTATTCATTGTAATTTTATTGTTTACATTTTTTGTTTAATGTAATGTTTTACGGTTTCCTTCACTGTTTTATAGTTTTTTTGTAGCGCTTTGAGTCTGAGAAAAATAAAATTTATTATTATTATTATTACAATCATCATCAAAATATGAGTAAGTTTGTCAACTGCACTGTGATGTACAATCTCCTAATATGCCATCAATATATGTTTGTTTTTATTCTAAATATGCCAGATACTAAATGCAATTTTACTACATGTCTTTTGTAAATCATAGTAAAAAAAGTATAAACAATCTTATATATATATCGATATATAATATATATATATATATCGAATGCTTTATATATATAAATATAGAATATTTAATAATAACTTTAATCTAAAATCTATATACAGTAAAAGTCGGAATTATTAGCCACCCTGTTTATTTTTTTCCCCAATTTATGTTTAATGGAGAGCAGATTTCTTCAACAAATTTCTAAACATAATAGTTTTAATAATTCATTTCTAATAACTGATTTATTTTCTCTTTGCCATGATGACAGTAAATAATATTTGACTTGATATTTTTCAAGACACTTCTATACAGCTTAAAGGGACATTTAAAGGCTTAACTAGGTTAATTAGTTTAACTAGGCAGGTTAGGGTAATTAGGCAAGTTATTGTATAATGATGGTTTGTTCTGTAGACTATCGAAAAAAATATAGCTTAAAGGGGCTAATAATATTGACCTTAAAATGGTTCATAAAAAAAGTTAAACCTGCCTTTAATCTAGCCGAAATAAGACAATTAAGACTTTCTCCAGAAGAAAAAATATTATCAGAAATACTGTGAAAATTTCCTTAGGAAATTTCATTTGGGAAATATATAAAAAAAAAATTAAATTCAAAGGGGGGCTAATAATTTCTGATTTCAACTGTATATATAAAATGAGTATTTTCTAAATGAACCTTATTTGATGCTCAAAAAAGCCAAGACAATACATGGGACCCAGCTGTTCTGTTTTGATGATGATTTTTTAGATGATAATTTATTTATTATTTAGATGAATATTTATCATCAAAGTATGATAGATTTAATAATATCTTAATATGCCATCAAAATAGATTTTTTCCAAATATGCCTGTAGGCCCGAATGCCGAAGGCCCGAATGTAGGCCCGAATGCTTGAATGACCCACCCCTCACTGACTGAGGTCCAGAATTTGTCCCATAAACTAGCTCATTTGTCCTAGTTTGACTGCAATGCCATAATAAATGAGGAGAATGACCATCAAAGAAGACTTTAAGACCAAGCAGAATCCTCTGTTGGCTGTTGCTGTAGCGTGACTGAGGACAGTTGAATATGCTGGCCAGTTTGTGTTTGCCTAATAAATGATAATTCGTTTTTTTACTCGTTTTTATTTTTAAACTTGAACAGCATCCTCTTTTTTTCCAATGCTATTTGATGTAATATATTTGTATTTGAAGAGTATTTGAAGTATTATTCTCATTTTTTTTCTTCTAAATCTTTAGGAAATGTTTTTGGTACATCAAAAATGTGGTTGATGACCATCTGACAAGCTAATCCAGCAAAAAAATTGTGTTTAAAGAGTATTTAAACCTCATAAATAAATAGAAAACGAGGCTAATAACTGCAAAAGGGTCCATATTTTAAGAAATAAGAACCACCCCTTTCACCAGGCTGGCTACGGGCCTGGCCTGACAACTACATAAACGAAATAATTTACCATGTGTGTTTTGTAAAAAAAAAAAAAAGTAGCCTTAAAACCTATAAGTAGCCTATAAGTCATAATATTTTACTCAGAATAGAAAACAAATTATGTTTATAAGAATAAAAAAAATCTGTAATGCACTCTTTTTATGTTCGACACAATACATGGCCACTGCTGTTCAGGTTTTAAACTTGCACAAACACCCTCAACCAGCAGAGGACGGTAACAGCTCATCGTTCTCATCGAGGAGAACGCTCAACTACAACTCCCATGATGCCGTTCAACCGGCCGGCGTCATGTGACTGCATGTAGGTTAAAATCCATTCGCAGCGCGAGCTGAGTGCTCTCTGCTCAACCATGACTCCAGTTTCAGACCCCAGCTCTTTCTCCTCGCTCTCCAAGTGCTCTACCAAGCACCTAAACCTCATTTACCATGTCGACTTTGACAGGCATGTGCTCAAAGGGAAAGTCGCCCTGACTGTGGAGGTCCTGGAGGATAAATTCACTTCTCTGGTACAGTTTTTTTCATCGGATTTTTCAAAAGCTGTCATCGTGTTTGCTTGGCTTAATCAATACATCTGAAATACACATGATGAATGAGTACGATGCAATGCACTGCATGCTTTTATGATCTATGTGTCACTTTGATGTGGTAGTATCTAATTGAGTTGAGTAATAGTCAAATTAAGATCGATAGTGTTGATTATTTTGAAATAGCCTACTGCTTGTCAATCATACAGATTCATCAGGATTGGGTTATATATTTACGCGAATATGATACAGTAATGATAATATCAGCGATGTAATATGATCACTTGCGAGTGTTTTCGTTTTGTATTGTTTATGAATCTGATACTTTAATTTAACCATCATCTTTTTTTTGCAATGGTTTGATTGTTATATTGCATCTTTATCGTCATTAATGGGGTTTATTAGTCACGTACTGTGGTTTTACTGCAGCTGAACTTTGAGTTTAGCATCTGTCAGATTACATTGATTGACTTTTTACCCGAGTTTACATTTATCTGAGAGCTTCAGTCAAATCTGTTAAAGTTGCATATCTGCTAATTTTGCATTTCAGGTTTATAATGTGATGGGTGTAATTAGTTAGAAAGTAAACAGTAACTGTAATTAAAATTACTTGTATGCTGAAAAAGAGATAATTCAAATTTTAGGTTATTTAATTAGTTACTTGTTCAGTGTTGATGCTCAATAAATAATCAGATAGTAGACAATGTGTGTTTCCTTCAAATATTTTAAAATCAAGTTATGCCCCCTTCATTCAAAAATCTGTAATACATGAGCATATTTACTGTACAGAACTTAATTAATTAATCGTAATCGAGTTAAAATGTTCAGTTAATCAAGATTTTGATTTTAGGCCAAATAGCCAAGCCCTAGTTGCAACCTGATAAACAATTAAAATAATTAAATATAATTAAAATAAGCAATTAAATTAATAACTTAAGTTAAAGTGTAACATAAAACATTTGTTGTCATGACTTTTTGTCATATATATATTTTTTTTACAGTGTGGTTATAATAGAATAGAATAGAATATATAACATAATGTAGCATATTATAATATGTGATAAGTAAAGCCTGTCAAAGTCATGTAGTTTTAGTATTATGCAAGGAGACAGCAGATAGTTTGTTATTAAAATTCCATTTCTCTTTTTCTAGACCCTGGACTCAAAGGACCTAAAGATCTCTAAGGTGTCTGCGAATGGCCAGGCGGCAAAGTTTGAGTTTGGAGCCAAGCATAAATTTAAGGGATCCGCTTTGGAGATCACCCTGCCTTTTGAACTCTCACGGTACTGATGCAGACTTACTGTTTCTTAAGAGATGTTTGTTTTTCTTCCTCAAGCATTTCAGTTATTTCTGATATGTAATTCACTGCCAACGTGAACGTGCCTTAAGACACAACATAGACCGATGAATAGTTTCAGAACAACACTAACTCCAATCCAGTGAGCTAAATCTGAATAAATCTGATGTGAGGAGTTTCTCAAATGAAAAAAAGAAGGTATATATATATATATATATATATATATATATATATATATATATATATATATATATATATATATATATATATATATATATAAATTTAAATATAAATATAAATACCTGAAGCCTCTCATTAAAAAACATATTTTGTTTGAATTAGACATTTTAAAGACTATAAAACTAAGGATTTTATATTGAGAGTACTTGGAAGGATGTTTTAGATTTTTTTAATGTCTCTGCGGGAATAATTTTAAGTTTCTTATCATTTATGGACATGAAAAATCAGGTTTTTAATGTAAAATTTAATGTCAAGAAGTATTGTTTATATCATCTCTCGTTGATTTAAGAAGTTGTTATTATTATTATGTAATAGTGATCTTGCCATGAAATAGTCATAAGTTGCTTAAATGGCCAAAAAAAACTTTAGTGCATTCAGTTTAAATGTAAAAATATCTATCTTTTAGTTACTCTTTTAAGGAATTAACTAAATGTGTTAATTATTATGTATTAATTAATTACATTTTTTTTGCAAGGAGCCATTTTCTAATTTGTCTTGTTTATATCCACATATTTTAATGCATATTTGGGGATATCACAAGAAAAAAAAACACAGGATGGAAAAATTTAAAATGTGCATAAAATCTAAATGTGTGATCTTAATTGAGGCAAATGAATGTTTATGTCACAAGAAGACAGGCAAATAAATGATGAAAATGTGCAGTTTCCTGGAAATATCATCATTTGTGTAATCTTGTAATACAAACCACATCATTGAACATTTTTCTAATCATTTAATTATTCATGATTAAATTCTCTAATGTGAGAAGAGGAGAGAGAAAAAACAGCCAAAGTTTGATCAAAATGATTTTGGTTTGACTCTCAGAAGCGACTTTACACTATTGTGCTCTTTAACACCTCTTACAAAACTGAAATGTATGCAACTTCATTCATTCATTCATTTTCTTTTTGGCTCAGTCCCTTTATTAATCTGGGGTTGCCACAGCAGAATGAACCGCCAACATATCCAGCATATGTTTTACACAACAGATGCCCTTCCAGCTGCAACCCATCGCTGGGAAACATCCATACACACTCATTCACACACATACACTATGGACACTTTAGCTTACCCAATTTACCTGTAATTGTGTCTTTGGACGTGTGGGGCAGACCGGAACACCCAGAGAAAACCCATACAAACATGAGGAGAACATGCAAACTCCACACAGAAATGCCAACTGACCCAGCCGAGGCTCGAACCAGCGACGTTCTTGCTGTGAGGCGACAGCACTACCTACTGCTCCACCGCGTTGCCCATTGAAGCAACTTTCTAAATCACTTTCTAAATCAATTTTTACAGATTATTTGCACCAGTTTCTTAGGAGAAAATTAATATTTGGGATGAAAACGGCTTTATTTGCAAATTATAGACATCATATTCCACTTTTTTAATGTAAGATTGAATGAAAATCATATATATATATATATATATATATATATATATATATATATATATATATATATATAATCTGAAATATCATATTATTATATTACAATAAATGATGAGAGAATGATAATTTTTGGGTGAACTATCCCTTTAATTTTGAGTGCTAAATTTTCCATTTGTTTTAAGTTCTATTGACTTTATCTGTGTGTGTGTTTTAGCGGTCAGCATGTGATTGTGGAGATCGAATATGAGACGTCTCCTACTGCCACTGCTCTGCAATGGTTGACACCGAAACAGACTGCTGGGAAAAAACATCCATACCTTTTCAGCCAATGCCAGGTATTTTCTCACCATCATCTTTCCACAACTGATCTGCATGCACATGCAGAGACGTGCGGCACGGCTGCAATTTCCCTAAAAATATCATCTTTTCTGCAGTCTTGCAATACAAACCACAGTGTTGCACAGTTGTTCTGCTTCACCAGTTTCTCACGAACTGTCTGTAAAAAGCTGTCTATCAAGAGCTGCTGTATTTCACAACCCATCTGACTTTGTTATTATTAGAATAGCAGTGAAAGTAAACCATCTGAGACTTCTCACTATTAAGTGTTATATTAAGTTTTTAGTTGTTTTTTTTTTACTTCCTGATTTTTAGACATGTTTTCAATTTATGAGCAAACAATAAGTGTGGCTTAAAATGGATTAATTCATTCCAATCAACAAATGAAGAAATTAAAAGATCTCTAATCTCACGGCAATAAATGTTGCATGCTTTGCATAATGTTTATCTCAATGTATTAGTCTTGATTTCTGGCTTTGTTATTGGTAGAATAGCAGTGAAAAAAAACCATAGTGAGAGACTTCTCAGTATTAAGTGTTAGATTACATTTTTAACTGTTTATTAACTTCCTGATTTTTAGAGATGTTTTCAATTTCTGAATAAAAATGTGGCCCTAAAAATATATCAATTTTATATTAATAATAAATATATAATTTTATTTAAATATTTCCCAGATGATGTTTAACAGAGCAAGGAAATTTTCACAGTATGTCTGATAATATGTTTTCTTCAGGAGAAAGTCTTATTTGTTTTATTTCGGCTAGAATAAAAGCAGTTTTAATGGTTGAAATTTGTGTCAGTAAGTGCACCCATCCATATCAATCATCCAAAATTAGTATCAAAAGTTTGTTATATATGGGCTAAATCTATAGTACTAATGCTTGTTTGTTTTTATAAATTAATGTAATATTGCAACTTTAATACCTAAAGCCCTGCTCACACTTTGAGATTTCAGCCACGATTTTGTCATCTGAGACAAATTTGGGAAATCTTAAAAGATTCCTTAAAACCTAGGCTTAAATCGCACGGTGTGAGCCGGCCTTAAGGGTGCTCTATCCATTACTATGTGCAAAATGATCCAGACCCAAAACCTCTTTACGGTTATGACTTTAATTTTTAAGAAGTCTGGAGGTGAAATGTTTGTTGTGAGAGGCTTATTTTTTCCTTTACTAAAAAGTTTGTATGTATGTTTGTTTGTTTTATTATTATTATTATTATTATTTATATGTTTATTTGGTTTTACTGCATCTAAACAGCAAACAAAAATGACATTCATTTTTATAAAACCCAAAAACCCCATGCATGACTTCATTAGTATACATTATATACATTAGATATACATTAGTCCTCCTTTGAAATTTTAATTCTTTCATATATTTCCCCAATTTCTGTTTAACAGAAAGAAGTTTTCAACACATTTGTAAACATAATAGTTTTAATAACTAATTTCTAATAACTGATTTCTTTTATCTTTGCCATGATGACATAATGCCATAAGATATTTTTCAAGATACTAGATATCGCTTAAGGGGGCTAATAATATTGACCATAAAATGGTTTAAAAAATTAAGAACTGCTTTTATTCTAGCGAAATAAAACAAATAAGACTTTCTCAAGAAGAAAAAAATGTTTTGGAAATACTGTGAAAATGTCCTTGCTTCATGAAATATTGGAAAATGAATGCATATTTCACAGGAGGGCTTATAATTTTGCTCTCAAACATTAAACCATTGCATATTTGTTTTCATTTTTCTCTTAATGTTTTCCATGTAACTCTGAGCTTCTCTATTTGAAACAGGCCACACACTGCAGGACCATGGTACCTTGCCAGGACACTCCATCAGTGAAGCACACTTACTATGCCCAGGTAACATGCATGAATAGCTCAAAGTACTAGCTATACTCTCAGCGAAGAAGCAAAGAAGTGCTTACCAAGATAAATAATCTAAAGTGAAAGCAAAGGCATACTAATAAAAACTACACAGTTGTTCTGCCGGTAACACTGGTGTATTTTTACCTTGTGTCAGGTTTCTGTCCCGAGAGAGCTGGTGGCATTGATGAGTGCATTGCGGGATGGGCAGGAGCCAGATCCAAGTGACAGCAGCAGAGTCATCTATCGCTTCAGACAGCCGGTCAGTGTTTCGTCTTCATTCTGTTGGTTTCCAACGAATCTGTATGTCAAAAATCCATATCTGAAAGACAGAAAGACATGTGTTATTTTCTTTCTTGCAGGTCCCCATGCCGTCTTACCTTATTGCTATTGTAGTTGGTGCATTGGAAAGCAGGTGATCCTTCTGTTGTGCTTTCTTTATTTGTCACAATGAGTGTTATTTCAGTATTATTGAATTTGTAGATTTTTTTTTTTTTGTAAATATTTTTATTGGTCAAATACAAGATTCTAGTTTGTTGTCCAGATTGATTTAAATTGAAAAAAAGTAATTTTATGTACATTTATAAAAACATTTCAAAAGTATTTTATTGGAAAAGAAAAGTGAAGATATCTCTTTATTCAGAATCAGTTTTATTGCCAAGTGTGCTTCACACACACAAGGAATTTGTTTTGGCTACAGAAGCTTCCAGTGTACATAAAGTGACAAGTGACAACACAAAATAAATATGAAAAAAAAAAGATAAACATTAAACATGCGGTTAGTCAAGAAACCTGGATGTTGAGTTGTATGTACAGATTGTTATAAATATACAGGTTATAAGGTGCTGTGTACATGTGCGAATGAGAAAGTATTGCATTTATTGCACAGTAGGGGAATATTCAACTGTTCATAAGGTAGACAGCCTGAGGAAAGAAACTTTTCCTGTGTCTGGCTGTTTTTGTGCTTGGTGCTCTGAAGCGCCGACCAGACGGTAACAGTTCGAACAGGTAGTGTGCTGGGTGTGAGGCATCCAGAGTGATTTTGCGAGCCCTTTTTACTCACTCTGGAAGAGTACAGTTCTTGAAGTGTAGGAAGGGTTGTGCCAGTGATTCGTTCAGCAGTCCGGACTATTCGCTGTAGTCTACGGAGGTCGGTTTTGTCAGCTGGGCCGAACCAGACGGTGATTGAAGTGCAGAGGATGGATTGGATGGACTGCAGAGGATAGATTGGTTGCAAGTAACACAATAGTTATGTAAAAATTTAACAGCATAGTAATTTAGTACTTTTAAAATGTATATAAAAACAAGTGAATGCACTACATTTTATAATAATTCAAATTATTGAAAGCATTTGGTTGAAAAAAAAGATGTTAGTTCATTAATTAAGGAAAATGGCACAGTAAAAATAAAGTTCAAATGAAAAGAGTTAAATTAAGTTAAAAAAAAGAAAGAAAATTGATTTAAATAAAAGAAAACAAGTGCATATACAAAATGTTATTATTTATATTACTGAAAACATTTGGTTGAAAAAAAACAAGTAAAGATGTTAAGGATAATGGCACAGTATAAATAAAAAGTGTAATTAAGTTTTAAAAAAAGATGAATAAAATGTATTAATTTATTTTCATTTAAATTAATAAAAACATTTGGTTAAACAAATGAGTAAAGATGTTAGTTGATCAGTTAAGGATAATGGCAAAGTATGAAGTGAAACAAAAAGTTCAAATGAGAAAAGTTAAATTAAGTTAAAAATGAATTAAAATACAATTTATTAAAAATTTTTGTTCAGGAAAAAATATATAATTACAAACATTAAAATTAAACCACACAAAAAACATACAGCAAAAGAAATGTAAATTAAATGTAAATTTAAACTTTTACTGTTCTCATGATTGGAAACGTTTTTTTTTCTTTTATGTTTTGCAATGTGGTGTGCATGCAAATGTTTTTATCATCATTATTATTAATTGTGTTGATGTTCTTTATAATAATCAAATGATGTGAGAAATATTTGTAAAAGAAAAAAAAAGAAACCCATCACATTTACATCAGCCAGCAGTGTGCAAAAACCACCAGTATCTCAGCCTGCCAAAAACACATCTATAACAGATATAAAGAGAACCAAGATTTCTATGCACGCATAATTAATAATCACTGTTTTTGAAAATCAGGGAAATCGGCCCAAGGTCTCGAGTTTGGTCTGAGAAGGAATATGTGGATGAAGCTGCATATGAGTTTGCAGAGGTGAGATGTTTTAAGTTACATTTTTTTTCAAAGATGCATGGAGAGATTGTGATCAACACATTATCTTTTTATACATCTAACTAGCTTGCATTTTGTATGAAAGATAACTCTCTAGACTTTCTCTTGATCAGACTGAGACCATGTTAAAGACGGCTGAGAGTCTGGCAGGGCCATATGTTTGGGGCCAGTATGATGTCCTGGTTCTCCCTCCATCTTTCCCGTATGGTGGCATGGAGAACCCCTGCCTCACATTTGTCACTCCAACTGTGTTGGTTCGTATATAATTTCGCCCTCATCATATATTATGTGCATTTGTACTTCTGAAGACTTCTTCCTTTTGTAGATGCATTTACATTTCACACATTCAAAGAGTGGAAAGTAACAGCTTTTAACCAATGCTGCATGGGAGTTTTTAAGTGTTAAAACCATTTACACGCTATTGTTTGAAAGTTGGATGCCAGTGTTTTTTTTTTTTTAATTAATTAATTAATTTTTTTAAAGAAATGTATTTTACTCAGTAAAGATGCATTTAAATGAATGAGAAGTGACGGTAAATTCATGCATGTTTTTAAATAATCAGCAGAATTCAGAGAAGGTTAAATAGCCCAAAAATATTAGCAAGTCTGCTTTCATAATTAATATTTCTTGATCATCAAGCCAGCTAAATAGAGCTATTTCTGAAGGATCATGTTTCAATGCAGAGTAGTGATGCTGAAAATGTAGCTTTGCATATACATTTTTATTAATACTGTTATTTATTAATTGTAAATATTTAAATAAGTATGAATATATATAATTTATTTAGTCTTTCATTAGCATTGTTAAAATGGGCACTCTCTGTTGGTTTGCTTCAATGTGTTTTGTGATTATTTGTGTACTTTTTATTAATCTATTAACTAATAAAAATTAATTTTGAAATATTATTTATAATATTTATTCTAAAATTATGACGACATATCCAAACATTACTGTTTTTCTAATATTTCAATATAGTGCAGTCTATATTTCACGTTTTAACTGTGTATCATGTAATGCATATTTATTTATTGAATTCAGATTTTGTGTGTAGTTACTGTAGTTTTTTTTTTTTTAGATATGTAATTAGCATATAAAATAAAAAAATATGATTATTTTGTGTCTTTTTACAGGCTGGAGACAGATCTCTTGCTGGTGTAAGTCACCTGTTGTTGTTTTAAGTTAATGCATATTTGTTTTAGACCGTATATCTGCTGTGTATGCTCAATATTTTGTTCTTTTTGTTTTATTGCAGGTCATTGCACATGAGATTTCCCACAGCTGGACAGGAAACCTGGTGACCAACAGGACTTGGGAGCATTTCTGGTCAGTCCAAGTCTTTAAGCTTTCATTTGATATGCAGATCAAAATATGCAAATGAGGCACCTGTTGGTTATAATGATTAGACATTGTTAAGGGGTGTGCAATACTGACCAAATTTAATTTGTTTGTTTATTGATTGACTGTTTAATTGATTTATTTGTGGTCTTTCAACTCTAACAGAAATATTGTGCCTAAATGTAACTTGCTCAATAATAATGCTGTGTTCACTCTAGACTTTGAGCATGCGAAGCTCTGTGAAAAGGGGTGGGATTAAACAAGATGATTGGACATTAAAAATACCAAGCGATTGGTCCATGTTTAAAATTTCTGTACTAAAGGTCACATTTTGATCTTCTATTGCTCTCATGCAATCACGGGATGCGATTTTTAGAGGTCAGAATTCACCAAGCTTGAACTTTACAACGCAGTGAACTGCAAAATTTGTTGCACAAGCTTGCGTTTCCGGTGTCGTATTCGCATGCATATGAATGAAAGTCTATGGGGCGAAAAGTGCAGTGTGACCAAGGCTTGACTAACGTTTTTTTTTATAAAATCATTAATACATTTGTGATAATATAACATGCTGACATATTTTGATTAAATTACTTAAATGTATTTATATAGTGTATAGGTACATATAATTTAGTTTCATCATACATTATATGCATTATATTTTGTACGTTTGAAGACTTCTGCATTCTACTACATGCTTTTACACCTTCAGAGAGTGAAAGTTTTCTTTTTTCTGACGTGTTTTGATCCTAAAAGAAATATTGTGTGTAAAATATAACTCACTCAATACTAACTTCCTGTTTGCTCAACATTTTTTTCTAAAATCAACATTGCATTGCTGATAATACAATATGCTCATATTCTTAAAAAAAAATTACATTTTATTTGAAATGACTTGTATGTCATCTGATCTGAACAATAATTTTACATTTATTTAGCATTCATGTTGTACCTGCATTCTAATAGGCTTCATCAGTATCACACACCCCTATATTTTTAATCCAGAAATGTTCTGCTTTCGCTGATATATGAGGCTTTACATTTGTACAGAATAAACTCTCTTTTTCTCTGCAGGCTGAATGAGGGTCACACGGTGTATATTGAGAGAATGATCGCCAGGTGTATGGAGGGTGAGCAGCTCAGGCAGTTTAAAGGCATTGGAGGATGGAAAGAACTTCAAGAGTCTGTAAGTGACAAATTCTCTGAATATGCCTATGCAGATATCCCACATGAACTTCATTTTGATCTGCTGACTCAAACTCACATGATGGAGAAAATAGGTAGCTTGAGAAGTTATGTACTCTGGATTATGCAACCATAAAGGCCTTTGCACCCTGAAGTCTGACATTTTAGTATGTTTTTTTTTTTTGTTCGTATTCAGATGCAAAACATTTGTTGAAGTTTGATGCATATTAATTGCCTTTTGCTTGTATGGCAACCCTGAATTGTCAAAACGCCTCTCAAAATGCCCTTTTGGATGCAAAAATAAATAAATAATTGAACCCACTTCGATTTATTTTGTTTTATGATGGATTCTAATTTCGGAGGCAGTGTGTCAATACAGTTAACACAACGTCAGAGTATTTTTATTTACTTTTAAATGCATGAAAATTATGGAGGATTATGGATACAGTGTGCAATAACCTTTATGCATACGATAAAAATAAACATTTGTTGACGTCTGATTATACCAATTGAAGTCATTGTTGTATTGTTTTGTAGGTGAACCAGTTTGGAGCGAATAATGTCCTCACAAACCTGGTCCCAAATCTGCATGAGGTGGACACAGATGAAGCCTTTTCCTCAGTGCCCTATGAGAAGGGATTTGCACTGCTTTATCATCTGGAGGAACTGATGGGAGGCCCGGGTATAAACACTAAACTTTTTAATACTGTTTTAAATGAGTGTAAACACTGCAGGTTTTAAAACTTTTCTGTTGCGCACGAAATGTTCGAAATGACCGTAATTCAGCTGCACAAATAAAAGACTTCATATTTAATTTAAGTATTAATTAATTTGAATTATTTATTATATAAATTTAATTATTTTAAAATATACAATGCACATTTTATATCAAAGATCTGAATTGAAGAAAATTTAGTTATAGTTGTTTTATTATAGATCAGAAAATTTTAGCCATATTTAAAATCATAAAATTAATAATCATATACACACTGGCTTTCATTATTTGTTTTCATGTTTACATTTTATTTAAGCATACATTTATTCGGACAACTGACAGGTTATAAGTCTGATGAATGTATAGGCTAATATAGTGCGAATATTTAGAGAAATTCTTTTGTCTTGAGGTAAATGCAATGCCACAAGAGGCTTCATTAAAATGTTCACTTAAAACTGTTGGATACAGATCTCTCTGTCTTTAATTCTAGAGGTTTTCATGGGATTCGTGAAGTCCTACATTCAGCTGTTTGCCTATGGCAGTGTAACCACAGAGGAATGGAAGAACTATCTGTTCACTTACTTTAAAGACAAGGTGAGAACTAATACATTAAAAATATAATTCATGTGTAATCATTTGTGTCTAAGATGCTTGGTAATGCTTACTTAAGTAGGAATACACATACACACACTGTACAAATATATATATATATATATATAAGAATTAACAGACTCTGTATTTCATGACTGTTTGTTTGTTTTCTGTTTATTTATGGTTATCAATTGTGTTATAGACTCTGCAGTTTAACAAAGTGACTTATATATTGTTCATTTTAAACTTCAAAAACGTATTTTGCTTGAGTTGAAACGACACAATTCTTGAGATTTTTTTGGGGGACAACTTAATTGTTTTATGTTCATACCACATGGATTTGTTAACTTAATTGATTTGAGTTGGGACATTTTGCACAGTGTAGCAATCTATTGTATAAGAAAGAATATATAGAGAATTAGGTGCATAAAACAACAGGAAAAGTCGTGGTAGTTTATTGCAAGGTTATTGTATGGTAATTTGCAGCACCAACACAGACAATATATCACTTTAATCTATTAAAAAATATCAATAAAAGTCACTTTTTTTTACTTTTCAACATCTAAAGTTGTCAGAGAAAAGATCAAAATCTCATAATGCATAAAAATAATCTCAAAATACAGAAGCTGTTAAAATACTGTTAATTTATTTTATAAATAGTGCATTATATATTTATTGCTGAATATTATAAAAAAATATGGACTTTATTAACTTTGGTTTGCTTTTTATCAGGTGGACATCTTGAATAAAGTGGACTGGAATGCATGGATGCACACTCCAGGAATGGCCCCCGTCAGACCACAGTGAGCGCTGGAGCACTTGTTTTTAGATTGCATGTGTGTTTTGAATAATTTCATTTAAACTCTGTCTCTTTGTCTGCAGGTATGACACCACTATGGCGGACGCCTGCACTTCTCTGTGTCAGAAATGGGTGAAGGTGAGACTTTCTCCTGCATGTTAAATCACACTAAATGTTTTTTACAGATTCCACTCGACTAAAATCTACCCCCCCCCCCCCCTTCTCTCTCTCTCTTCCTCTGTACATTTTAGGCAAAGGAAGCTGACCTTGCAAGTTTCACAGAGGCAGATGTGAAGCAACTGAACTCTCCTCAGCTTATTGAGTTTATGGCTTTGCTGCTTCAAGAGGTACTGAATGAGTTTCTGCATAGCACTCGATTGTGCACGAGCTCAAGAACTGTTCTCATTTTTAATGTACAGTTAATTTATGCGCTTTTATTTTGTTTGTTTAGAAAATTATTTTGACAATAATTTGCAACATATATAATTTTAGGTTTTAATTTATATGTACACCTATTTACTTCCATATATATAATTGCATTTGAATTATTTTTAAATGGAATTTTGCTAATTAGTATTTAATTAATAATATTTGTTTAATTTATTGTATTGCTTTTATTTTCATATTTAATTTAGAATACAAACATTAATTTACATACTGCAAAGCACAAACAAGAACTTTAGGGGTTTAAAACAAAGCATTTAAATTAATATGCATTCTAACATTTAATTTATAATAAAAATATTAATTCACATACTGCATAGCCCAAACAAGAACTTTTCACATTTTTAGTGTTTACAATAAATTATTTATATTTAATTTTTATTCTAATATTCAATTTGTAATGTAAATTTTTTATTTACTGACTAACTCAAATTTTTTAAATGTACATTTGTATTATTTGTTTTATTATTGTATTATTAAATGCTTAAATTTATATAATTTTTACTATTAACATATTTAATGATTTAATGCATTTATTTAAATATTTCATTTTATAATGTAAAAACTAAATGCAATTAATTTTATTGCTTTTATTTTCATATTTAATTTAGATTAAAAATATTGATCTACATTCTGCATAGCACAAACAAGAACTTTTCACATTATTGAAAATAAATGATAAATTTTATAAATATATAAATTATACATTTATATTTGATTAATATTTATTCTAATATTTAATTTATAATGTAAAAATCTAATATACTGACAACTCAAGACAAATATTTATAAATGTAAATTTGTATTATTTATATTATTATTGTATTATTAAATGCATAAATGTATATTATTAATAACATATTTAATTCATTTATTTATTTATTATCAATATTTCATTTTATAGTGTAAAAACTGAATGCTTTTTTAAAATGTAAATTATTATAACTTAGATAATGATTTAATTTATTATAAGACAATGCCCCAGAAAATTAATGCAATACTCTCTAAGTGATGCTGTACCAAATCAAACACATCTAGCTCTGCAAATCAAAGACATGTGAAAGCAGAAGTAAGTCTTTAAATGCATCTGTCTGTTTCCTCTGCATTTTGCTTTCCACCAGGATCCCCTTCCTCTGTCCCACGTGAAGAAGATGGGGGAGGTTTACAAGCTGAACAGTATTAAAAATGCAGAGGTTCGATTCAGGTATAAGCAGATCTATTCCTTAAAACATGATTATTGCAGGTTCTAGCATCTGATGATGATGATGATGATGATGATTGTTACATTGTGCATTCATGCAGGTGGTTGCGCATCTGTGTAAAGGCTCAATGGGAAGAAGCTGTTCCTTTGTCACTTAAGATGGCGACTGAACAGGGCAGAATGAAATTCACTCGCCCGCTCTTTAAGTAAGTCCATTCATTTGGTCTGAGATGTAGGGAAATAGTGATGCATGCATGATAATAGTGCAATATAAAAATGTAGTAAACTATATGATTAATGATATTGTATTAGTTTTATCCATGCGGTAGCTTACTGTAGTCATCTGTTTTTTCGATTACTATACGATTAAAAATACACATCTATGTTGTATGCATATTCATATGTGCTGCATAAAATGCATTATAAAACTTTTAAGAAATTATAATGCAGACAAACTACACTCAAATACATTTGGGCAAACTTTGATGGAGGAAAACTACTTCATATTGAAGTGTTATTCACTTAATGTTACTTATTTACTAAATGTACTGTATATATATATGCTCTAAATATGTAAATGTGCTCCATTCATTTGATCTGAGAAGTTGGGAAATAGTGATGCATGCATACTAATAGTGCAATATAAAAATGCTATAAACTCTGATTCATGATATTGTATGAGTTTTATCCACGAGTTAGCAGTTTCATATACCTCATGAATACACTAAGCTAAGTAAGTCCCTTCATTGGATCTAAGAAGTAGGGAAATAGTGACAGATGCATAATAATATTGAAATTAAATTTAAAAAAATTGCTACAGGAATTTTTCACATCTTTATTATTTATATTTAATTGATCTATTTTTTAATATTTAATTTTTTAATGTAAAAATCAATTTTACTGCCTAAATAACTCAAGAAAAATCTTTTTTTTTTTTAAAATGCAAATTAGTTTTTTTATATTACTATTATTATTATGCATTTTTTCAATATTAAAAACTAGATTATTATATTTTAGATAATTATTTAATTTATTATACATTTTATTTTCATTTAATTAATTTCATATTATAAATATTTTGCATTTATTTAATTCATTTTAAATAAATACGTTCTTTATATTTAATTTTTAGCCTAATTAATTCTTTGTAATGCCTCAGAATGTTGCTTCAAATAAGCGACGCTGTACCAAATCTTGCACATTTAACAAATCATCTATTAAGTCTGCCTTTTAATAGTATTCAGATTGATAGAGGTAAAGTTGGTTTCATATTCGCTCATTCGTTCATTTAGCGGCCTCAATATTGTACACCATTCTACTTAGTCTGTATAAGCATGCAAGTACGACTTCAAATCAACATTCACACTGATCTAATTGACTGTGAACAATGTTGTACTTTGATAGTCATCGGCTGCTAATATGATTTCCCTATTTAGAATTTGCAAGGAATATTTTTTTTCCCTAGCAATTGTGCCTTTGCCTTGTGCTGTGTCAATATAGACAATCAGATACGAGTCACTTTTAAAAGATGATGTATGGTGGTCATCAAAAAAATCAGATATAGTCACAAAATCTGAATTGACCATCAAGATCTGCAGTGTAAATGCAGCCTAAATCATATGAGTTCAGAGTTGAAATGCATATTAAACCGAGCCATTACTACGAGTTATTATTACGAGTGTATTACAACACCCCTACTGAGAAATCACCACAAAATGGTGTCACTTTATAAAAAAAGAAAGAAAAGAAAACAGGATGTTTCATGTTTTTGCGTAATTTCCTTGCTGCACCAAGCAACCAAATATTTCTTTATCTCCGACAGTTCGCACTTCTGTTTTTACATGTCCAGATCTCTGCAAAGTCTTGTCTTCATCCTGAACTCCTCTATTCTCTCCATCTTTGTTGTTTTAGGGAAGTGTACAACTTCTCCAAGTACAGTGATGAAGCAGTGAAGGCTTTTAAGGAGAACCGTGGATCACTGCATCCAGTCACTGCAATGCTGGTGGCCAAGGATCTGAAAATCAATGGCTAAAACTCTGCCTTCTTTCCTTTTCTATTCTCCAGCATATCAGTCCTCGGACACATCCACAACTCTTTTTCTCTTCACTGGCCAAAGCTTGCCTTTTTATAATAGCTTGATGGAGGTTTCAGTCTCAGGTCTTGGAACAAAACCATTTCAGTATCATGTAGTTTAGTGCTAAAAAACGATCGCTTCTTGGTCTGAAAGTTCCACCTTTGTCTGTTTATATAACATGTCTGAATTACTGTTCTGTGCTAAACTCCTCAATACGAACTGTTTCTGCTCCTTTGTCCAATAAATAAAAGTTATGATACTGAATATGGATATTTGCATGTAAGAAGGTGTTTTTATTTATTTATATTTATAATTCAATAAGGGCATCACACACAAACTGGAATAAACAGTAATAAAAACACCCTAGAAATTCGACGCAGTGGCGTAGAAGGTAGTACTGTCGCCTCACAGCAAGAAGGTCGCTGGTTCAAGCCTCGGTTGGGTCAGTTGGCGTTTCTGTGTGAAGTTTGCATGTTCTCCCAGCATTCGTGTGAGTTTCCTCCGGGTGCTCCGGTTTCCTCAACAGTCCAAAGGTGAATTGGGTAAGCTAAATTGACTGTAGTGTATATGGATGTTTCCCAGAGATGGGTTGCAGCTGGAAGGGCATCCGCTGCGTAAAAACATGTGCTGGATAAGTTGGCGGTTCATTCCGCTGTGGTGATCTCGGATTAATAAATAGACTAAGCCGACAAGAAAATGAATGAATGAACCCTAGAAATTGCATCAGCAGTAAAAAGTAACAGCTGAGGTTGGATTTGAACCCAGGTATGCGATGATGGCTTGAGATCTCAGGCTTCATGCTCTGACCACTACACCATTACCAGACACACATAGAAGTATTTGTCTTTCATTTAAGGAAATTTACACTGTACACCTTTTAAAAATATATATTAATAGGAAAAAATACAACAAATTTTTTATTAAGGGTTAATATTCATTTTCAGAACATGTTTCATATAAAACCTGAGAGATTTCTCTCCAAAAATCCTTATTGGTTCTTGCAAAGGCAAGAAAGCAATATTAGGAAATGAATATTGTCTTCACACAGTTATGTATTATTTCACAGAACAGAAATGGTGATGACTCATCCTGCACTACACCAAATCTGTCCAATCAAATGCTTTCCACAGCAAGTCCCTCCCACAACACAACATGCGACAGACCAGCAGCACAACAAACACACTTTCTGGACTCTTTACTGGAAATATGAGCTCATAAATACCTTTCCTGGAGCTGTGAATCCGCCTGGATGTGGACAATGGTGCGAAGGAGCGTCAGGTGAAAGCTGTGCAGCTGAAACACAACAGACACGCGTGTATCTTCACTGCTTCAAATCCACCCTCACTGTCATTCAGCTGCAGAGGTAAGAGAGCAATGACTGAATACACTACAACAACATCGCTACAAACTTACAGCATTACTCTCAGGACTTTGCACACTAGCGCTTGTTCACGCCGAAAGAAAGTCACTTACAGGTCGCGTTACTCTTCATTTCTGCACTTTAGAGCACCTTGTGTTCACTGTCGGGCTGTAATATGTGCTGTTGACTGACATTATGAGCCTGTTACTAAGCTGTCATCTGTTGGAGCTCAAGTTTACGCCGGTCAAACAGCATGAAAGTAATCAAATGTTGTCAAGATGTCAATCTGACAGCGAAGCTCGCTGATGCCGCCTCGTGGAGCGGATGGAAACTGCGCCTTTTTATTATTTCAGTTTTCTCATAAGGATATACGGGGCGCTTCTCAGCTAAATGTTTTATTAATAATATTATATAATATGGAAGTATGCACATTTTACAAAACGTGGTTTAGTTGCTCTAAACAAATACCCATTTTAACTCTCTCCAAATCAAAAAATACTATGTAATAGGCCTACTAAAAATACTAGTAGGCTATTGTAAGTACTTTACAGTTGTTCTCAGCGGCTTTGGTGCATTTCTCACAACACTATTTACATTTGCACAACAGTTAATGCATTTCTCAAAGCAATTAGTCATTTGTGCACATCATAGTAGCAGTTTCTCATTCCTTCCAACAAATTGCAAATGCTTATGGACATGCATCAACTGCGTTCATACAACTCTCTGCTGTTTTATAACATTATCATTTGCCTATGTCACGTCAGTCAAAATTAACTAAGCTTGTGAATGCTGAATAGTCATTTCATTTAAAACTAATAGCCCTAATTTCATTACTCGAGTCATTACATACAAAACTAGTTGTCAAAATCTGTCAAGCTAATTTATAAACAATGTTTAAATCTTTTTTTTTCTCTGAAAATGTTTAAATTGAACAATTTCGTGAATGATTTACAGACCTGTGTTGTAGATTCAGTTCCAATATGTACAGTAATATTGTTTACAGTTGTGCACAGCTCTACCCAAAGGGAGTTTATGTTAGTTGTAAATAAAGGTGTATTTATTATTTTGCACAATGTTGGGAATAAATTAGAATTGTAAAGAGCAACTGCAGTAAAAATGTGAAACACATATTCAGTGTCTTGTACTCAGATACCTCACTAACTGCAGTGATGTCTATCTTTACTGTAGTTCTCAAATGGCTATGCAAATAGTATATAGTGCTGTCTTGAGCATTTTCGGGAAGTGTCACCAAAATCTGACTGTTTTGCATTGGAAAAAACTTACAGATTAAACTCTTAATGAAAATATGACGAAGCCATTTGACTATCTTGTTCATAAACAATGGTGTCAGGACTTTTCATCTTGATGACACTTTCATTGACATCAATACTTGCTTTTGAGGAATGAGCTATTCATTTAGAGCAAGTGACACGCTTTTGCAGGTTATCAACTAGGTTTTGCAGTTTGTACTAACTGTTTTGAGAAATGCATTAACTGATGTGCAAATGTAAATAGTGTTGTGAGAAATGCACCAAAGCCACTGAGAACAACTGTAATTCAGTGGTTCTCAAAGTGGGGGTCGGGACCCCCTGAAGGGTCGCAGGACAATGGTAGGGGGGTCGCTTGGTGATTTCCAAAAGTCAAATAAATTTTATTAAAAATATTAGAATTGCCATATTTTATCCATAACCCAAAGATTAAAACAGGAGTTAATAGTTACATTAAAAAAGCAATAACATGCAAAGGAAAAGCCATCAGCCTTTTAATTTATTTTCATAGTATTTGTGTGTTTACGTTAGATTAACACGGCAATAGCATCAGCTGCAGCAGATTGATTTTATAGCACCAGGTTAAACTTTCTGACACCTTTATGGCAATCAAATACATTGAAAATAAATACAGGCCACAAGTGAACATTGAGGATGATCTCTGATTTGCGGTCTCCAAAATTAAACCAAGAATAGACTTGTGCTGAAAACATTGTGCCCACCCATCTCATTAGTTGAGGTTAATAATAAATTAAATAAATGACTATAAAAATTATTTAATTGTTAGACTGTTGGACTTTTTTGTGTTGTTAATATGCTCGTGTTTATATAGGCCTATTTCTGTGTGCGCAACATTTGTATGTTTATAACCACCTGTGAGGAATTTGGAGTCACTGTTATGTTATTTTGTTACCCCTGCTTTAATTAATCTACTGTGGAAAATCCATATTTGCTGTGGTAATGACTGAAAAGATGATACAAAGATGATTCCTTGGATTTGCTATTTTATTATTACGTTAAGTGGTTGTTTATTTATTTATTTACGTTTATTTGAGCTGAATTTAACAAACAAATGAAGTTGAACGCTAATAAATTGAATGTGTTTAAATTCAGCCCAAATAAATAGTTTGCAACATTCGTTCATTTTCTTTTCGGCTCAGTCCTTTTATTCATCAGGGCTCGCTACAGCGGAATGAACCGCCAACTTATCCAGCATATGTTTTACGCAGCGGATGCCTTTCCAACACTGGGAAACACTCCCATTCACACGCATACACTACGGACAATTTAGCTTACCCAATTCACCTATAGCGCACGTCTTTGGACTTGTGGGGGGAACTGGAGCAAACCCATGCGAACACGGGCAGTACATGCAAACTCCACACAGAAATGCCTACTGAACCAGCCGAGGCTCGAACCAGTGACCTTCTTGCTGTGAGGTGATCGTGCTACCCTCTACGCCACCGTGACACCTTGTTTGCAACAATTTTGCAGAAATCTTTTTTTTTCCTTCAATGAACTACAGTAAAATAATCAACCAAATACTGTACATATTTATCTGTAAAGTAGAGGGTATATTTTACTACATGATTTAATGAAAATGATACAGCATGTATAATATAAAGGGTTCCTACTCTTTCATAAACAGCAGATTCAAGGGCTTTTTAAAGCACCAGCATACTGTATATATATATAGCGCCATGAAAGTTCTTACTGTACTTAACATTTCACTTACACTTAATATTTACATTAAAAATATCAGAGTAATGATAATCTGAATGTGTCATTTATGATGATCTGAATGGTCATGTGCATCTTTAAGTCATGTTCAAAAAATGCTTATAAAGTTGTTCAATTCAAGGCAATAGTATCTGGATGCAGCCTTCATGATGCAAGCTGAGATTGCATCACTCGGCGATGCAATTTCAGACACAATGCACTCAATGGAGTAAGTGACATCACTGTGACGGGTAGGGTTAGGGGTGGGGTTAGGTGAGCCCATTAAAAAGCATTGGATGCAGCACAGATTGCACTGCACCAGGTCTGCATCCAGACCCCTCTCATTCAAGGGGCGATGTGGATAGCACATTCGCCTCACAGCAAGAAGGTCGCTGGTTCGAGTCTCGGCTGGGTCAGTTGGCATTTCTGTGTGGAGTTTGCAAGTTTTCGCGTGGGTTTCCTCCGGGTGCTCCAGTTTCCCTCACAAGTCCAAAGACATGTTATAGGTGAATTGGGTGTGCTAAAAATTGACCGTATTGTATGTGTGTTAATGAGTGTGTGTGGATGTTTCCCAGTGATGGGTTGTAGCCGGAAGGGTATTCACTGTGTAAAACATATGCTGGATAAGTTGGCGGTTCATTCCGCTGTGGCGACCTCGCAGTAATAAAGCGACTAAGCCGAAAAGCAAATGAATGTTCAATTTGAATCTGGTAATATACATAAATGTATACAATGTGAACTATTTGTCATTGTGCTTGTATAAGATTAAGAATTTCGTTTTTCCCATCTGTTTTTGACAGCAGTATGATAATTCTTGAGATAACACCAAAAACTAATTTAATTTCAACTTTAATTTAAGCACGTTCAAAGACCTATGTTTGTTTATGAGTACTTTCTAGGCCTTGAATCTATATGTCAGAAATTCAAAGACCTCCGTAAAGCCTGGAAGCTCTAAATGTAATTGTAAAATTTTACAAGCATGCAACTGGTGTAATTCACTAAAATCTCCACACGAAGGTGAAACTTTAAGAAAAGCAGAATTGCAGTTCACAAAAATGTCCACAGGAGGTCGAATGTTTTAAATTCATTAGATTTGCAAAGGTGTAATTCAGAAACATCACCACTGGAGAGCGAAGGTATTAAATTCATTATTTTAAAACGGAAACAAATCAGTTCACAAAAATCGCCACAAGAGGGTGAATAATTTTAACTCATTATATTTGCAAAGGTGTAATTCAGAAATATCTCCACAGGAGGGCGAAAAATTTTAATTCATTCAATTAGATTTGTAGTGGTGTCATTCACCAAAATCACCACACGAGGGCGAATATTTTAAATTCATCAGATTCACAGTGGTGTAATTCAGAAATATCTCCACAGGAGGGAGCAATAATTCATACATATGTAATATTTGTCTATTATTAAATCAGATGTGCATTGTGTGTAATAATGTGTTTCTTTGTGTCAACTCTACAGGATCAGTGAAGTGTTGTGGACTGTAAGCATGTTGAACAGAAGCAGAGACGGGAACTGGTATCCCCCTTCTTCAGGCGCGCCTCACACTCACTCACCATTCACTCATATCGCACAGATCTAGCTGGGATCAAACAGCAACCCCTGAAGCCATGGGGCAGCGCTCCTACCACAGAGCCACAGATTTCTTGACTGAATACCTGCTGGCATTGATGTCACTGCTGACCTGTTTCAATAAAACAATATAAAAGTCAGAATTGAACTCTTGTCTTTATGAGTCTCTTCCTCAGAGAACTTGTGTTTATCCACTCAATTTCACTTTATTGTTCATAATTCGTGTCTTTGTTGTATGAAAACACCGTAAAGTCAGCATTGAAGTTGACTGAGGTGGAATTTGAGCCAATGTTTCCATTATTTCATCTGTGATCAGGAACTCTTGTTGAATATAATGAGCTTAATTATATTAGTTGGTACTAGCCATAGTGAGGTTTGAACCCGGGTCTCCTTGGTTAAAGCTCAATGCTTTATGGCCTGAGCCACAGAGTCTAGACAATAAAGAAGATGTTGGAATGGGGCTTTAATACTATTGTCATCAAAACCAAGGTTTGCCATATATTTCTTTGTAATTTGGCTCACGAAAAACCTACTGCCAGATGTCGAACCACTGTGGCTCAGTGGATGAGCATTTAACTGCCATACAGAAGTTTGAAGGATCGAATACCACTTCTGCTAGAACAAGATACAAGTCAGATTTGAACTCTTGTCTTTATGAGTCTCTTCCTCAGAGAACTTGTGTTTATTCACTCATCATTGGTTTCACATCAGCGTCCATCATCAGAAGCTCTTGGTGAATATAATGAGCTCAATATGGACATTAGCCATAGTGAGGTTTGAACCCGGGTCTCCTTGATTAAAGATCAACTCTTTATGACCTGAGCCATCGAGTCTAGATGGTGCAGCAGGTGTCTGAATTGGGCTTTATCACTATTTTCATCATGACCAAGGTTTGACATAAATTTCTTTGTAATTTGGTTCACAAAACAACTACTGCCAAATGCCAAGCCCTGTGGTTCAGTGGATGAGCCTTCGACTGCCATACAGAAAACATGGGTTCAAATCCCACTATTGCTTACTTTACTTTCGGTTCCTGGGATTCAATCAAACAGTGTGGCCCAAACAGCAGCTGACAGACTGAAAGCCATGATGGGCGAGTGGCTAAACACATGTTTGCTGTGGACACGATAACGGCAAACGCCTGGGTATGAAACCCACCTCGCTGTGTGGCTCACACCAACACAAGTGCAAACAGCAAGGTAATTAAGGTGGGACCACAAACATATAAATACTTTGTTTTTTTCTGATTATCTCAGCATTAAAAAGCAGCAGCAGTGCTTGGATTTGAACCCAGGTATGCTGTGGCAGCTTTAGATGTCATGATGTGTGCTCTGACCACTACACCATCACTACACACATAAACACACATTTCTTTCTCCAATGGGAGGATAACCACATTCTATACATTTTGAAAAAAAATAATTAAATAAACACAAATAATTCATATCAAAAGTAAATTAATTTAAATAAATGTAAACTGCATCATCTGCTAATATATTATTATATTTCACTATTCAAAATGTGAAAAACATGCTTATTCTTCAATCAAACACATGAACATGTTTCAAATGATCTTACAGCTGCTTGTGGGGCTTTAAATGTTACTAAACACAATTAAACACTGGAAAATATCATTATTTCCTTCTAAAGTCTCCTCATACTGTATTGATGACTCTACACCAAATCTGGCCAATCAAATGCTTTCCACAGAAAGTCCCTCCCCCAACAAACATGCGACAGACCAGCAGCACAACAAACACACTTTCTGGACTCTCTACTGGAAATATGAGCTCATAAATACCTTTCCTGGAGCTGTGAATCTGCCTGGATGTGGAGGAGCGTCAGCTGTTGAGCGCAGGTCAAAGATCTGCAGCAGAAACACAACAGACACACGTGTGTATCTTCACTGCAGCAGAGGAGAGAGAGAGAGAGAGAGAGAGAGAGCAATGACTGAACACAAACACTACTACAACATCACTACAAACTAAACCAACGAAACAAAGTCCCTTACAGGTGAGTCGCGTTACTCTCCATTTCTGCACTTGGTGTGGCTTTTCTTTGTTGTCGGGCTGTAATATCTGCTGTTGACTGACATTATGAGTCTATCACTGAGCTGTCATCTGCTGGAGCTCAACTTGACGCCAGTAAAACGGTGTACCTGTGTTGATCTGGTGTCGCTGTTGTCAAAGGTGTTCAGGCTCAAGGAGCAGCTCGCTGATGCCGCCTAGTGGAGCGGATGGGATCTGCGCTTTAATGCTCACACATAACCCCACCCCTCACAGTGACGCCACTAGCTCCATTGAGTGCAGCGTCTAACATTGAAAGTCTCATATATGCAGTCTCAGCTTGCAAATCCAAGTGATTTTTTTTTTTACATCCACTCGTTGTGTTTTCATACAGCAACAGCAATACTTATCATTCAAAACTTAATGAACGGTTTAATACAATATAGGATTTTTAAAAACCAGTCAGTCATCTTTATAAGGCATTTAGTAAAAGAAATGTGTTCGTATTTTTGTTGGTAAAATTATTTTTTGTGTCTGCTTCAATTAAATCTGTAAGCAATGAAAACATTCTGCATCCCCAATATAAGAGCTCGTCAAACAAGTTATATGTGTCTTTATTGATGAGTGGCGCATTAATTACCTACAGGCTAAATGATAATCTGGAGTGAAGAACATCATGGTGAGAAAGTCACAAGCTTGGAGGTTCAATATTCATGTTTTGCATTTAATTGATCAATATTTGATGTCAAGTCTGTAATCATCAGCTTTTGGAAATTGTTTCATATTACATTCGTATTGGTTTGATATTTCCACATTGTTAATCAAGCATTCGTGCTGAAGTTCTATATAAAGTGAGCACAAATAATGAGCCATGAATGATTAGATGTTTGAGTATATGCTTTACAAATTAGTGGTTAAACACACAGACATTGTTAGGAGGGAAATAAACAGTTGAGACCAAAACGACTGGTGTGTCAGATCAAGAGAAGACTCTGAGCCGGAGATTCAATAAAATGAAGAAAATTTACTGAAGATAGTTAGCCGTTCTGCGGCAGGAGGGCTTCACACTGACATTGAGTTCGCTGGCCGATCTTCCTGCCTTACACTAAGACAGAAAATCTCTCCTGCACACAAAGGAAATTACTTTACAGAGAATTAACACATAAAATGGCAAATAACTCAGGAAACAGTTGTTTCCAATCCACCAGGAATCCAGTTCCCCTCGAGAGCTCTCCATGACCTCTGACCTGGCTTGGTAGATCCTGAAAATGTTTTGCATTTCATTGACATCTGTTTTGCTTTACGGTTGATGTAAAAGTTTTAAAACTGTGTAAATGTGCCTACATAGTATTATCATAAGACATATTTAAGTAAGTATATCGCTCGCGTGCACACAGCCTGCTTACCTTAACAGATGACAGAAGTGAGGCATGAGGGACAAGTCTATACACCTGCAAGTTCCATCATGGATACAGAACAACATTCAATTTTTCTTTTTGAAAGTACAGCGAAAAGCAGCCCATAGAGTCACATATGCTGTACATTGTATGGAAGAGTGTAAATATTGCAGTTATGACAGAGTTAATTAGATGTGTTCAGATGAAGAATAAAATGACGAAAAATCAACTGATCACGTTAAAATGACAGTTAACATGTATGTATTTTTACACATTTATTCACACGTTTGCATGACTGAGAGCAGGGAAGAGACAGGCTGCACTGGTACGCTGTATTCCCGATATATCGTTTAATTAAAATAAATGATCAACAAATCTTGACGGTCTTTACAAGTGAAGGCATTATCTACACACAATATGAATTCCCAATAAGAAAATAATACTACAAACGATAAAACACTATTCATGAAAATACTTAAATCACAGACAAATCTAAATGCCCAACATAAGCGAGCTGCGCTTCCAGACCAGTTCTGCTCGATGACGTATAATGTCTCCGACGCCGCCTGTAGTCACATTTAGCAACTTGATAGCAACCGTCTTTTTAAAGAAGCGAAACCGATTTAAACTATCAAGAGTGTGATGTAACTGATGAGTTTTATGTCGTAGAACAAAGCGTGAAAGTATCTTGAGTTTGTGTTAGCCACGAACCTTATTTAAGCGATTTTACTGAAATCCCATTCAAAAAACCCATTGACTTTGGGACGAGGGAACCGGAACTGCTAAAAGGCTAACTGGCTTCCGGGTTTTAGCATACAGATTGACGTCATAGTTCCTCCACTCTATAGAGATTTGACAGACACAGACGCTTCAGCTGAACACATCACTACATTAGGTCATGTTTAACTTCGTTCACTGATCAAAATCATGTCAAAGATTCAAAACTGATTCAAATAATCAGAATAATAAAGTCAACAAGAACAGATTTTGATCCTTCCTGGAACGGATGAAGACAGAAAACGACTCGCTTCAACAGGTAGCAGAACTGTGCTCACGGTGACCTCAGCTTAACTCCTGCCTCGCTGTCATTTGAAGATCCCCATAAAAACTGTGTAATATTTAGCATTTGATGAGAAGTCTTTATTTAATAATATTTACTTTTTTGTTTGTTTAAACCTCAAGACTTTCTGCTTCCTTTCACACATTAAAATGTTTCTGGTGGTCAGCATCAGTGGATGAAAATACACATAACTACAGCTGCGCCACAGGAAGTGAAATCTCAGTGCTTTACATTTGCTGTGCTGAAGTTCAGGAAAAACATCACCACAATCTTTTAAATCAATAAATCTGCAAAGGTGAAATTCAGAAATATCTCCACAGGAGGGCGACATGTTTAAATTCATTCAATTAGATTTGCAGTGGTGTCATTCAGCAAAATCACCACACGAGGGCGAATATTTTAAATTCATCAGATTCGCAGTGGTGTAATTCAGAAATATCTCCACAGGAGGGTGAAACGTTCATTATTTTAGAACGGCAGCAGTGCAGTCCACAATAATCACCACACGAGGGCGAATATTTTAAATTCAGTAGATTCAAGATTTGCAAAAGTGTAGTGCAGAGAAATCTCCACAGGAGGGCGCAATATTTGATACATATGTAATATTTGTCTATTGTTAGATCAGATATTCAGTGTGTGTAATAATGTGTTTATTTGTGTGTCGACTCTACAGGATCAGTGAAGTGTTGTGGACTGTAAGCCTGTTAAACAGAAGCAGAGACGCGTGGACAGATGCTGACTGTACTGATGATGATCATCTGCTGCTGCACAGGTGATGTAGATCATGTGTGATTGTGTGTGTGTGTCTGTTCCACATGTCGGTTACCATCATTTTCTTTGTGGAGGGTCACTCCTCTAGAAAGCAAATGATGGTAACCGAAACGGGTGGGGAAGGGACACAGGTCCAAAATTTTTATACAGTTCATTTTAAATTTTTTGCCAGGCTGTAAAGTATAACCCCTGCTGGACATGTCTCCGGAAGCTCCAGGGGGAGACCGAACTGGTATCCCCCCTTCTTCAGGCGCGCCTCACACTCACTCACCATTCACTCATATCGCAGAGTTCTGGCTGGGATCGAACCAGCAACCCCTGAAGCCATGGGGCAGTGCTCTTACCACAGAGCCACAGATCTCCTGACTGAACACTTGCTGGAACTGAAGTTAGACTTCTGACCTGTGTGTGAGCTGTTTTAATAAAACAAAATACGAGTCAGATTTGATCCCCCCTGTCTTTATGAGTCTCTTCCTCAGAGAACTTGTGTTTATTCACTCACCCATCATTGGCTTCACATCAGCGTCCATCATCAGGAGCTCTTGGTGAATATAATAAGCTCAGTTGGACATCAGCCATGGGGAGGTTTGAACCCGGGTCTCCTCGATTAAAGATCAACACTTTATGACCTGAGCTACTGAGTCTAGATTATGAAGATTTCTGAATGGGGTTTTATCACTAATCTCATTATGACCAAGGTTTGACTCATATTTCTTTGTAATTTGGTTCACAAAAAGGCTGTTGCCAAATCTCAAAACCTGTGGCTCAGTGGATGAGCCTTCGACTGCCATTTAGAAGTGTGAAGGATCGAATCCCACTTCTGCTAGAACAAGAGACAAGTCAGATTTGAACTCTTGTCTTTATGAGTCTCTTCCACAGAGAATATGTGTTTATTCACTCATTCATCATTGGTTTCACATCATCATGAGGAGCTCTTGGTAAGTATAATGAGCTCAAGATGGACGTTAGCCATAGTGAGGTTTGAACCCGGGTCTCCTTGATTAAAGATCAACTCTTTATGACCTGAGCCATCGAGTCTAGATGGTGCAGCAGGTGTCCGAATTGGGCTTTATCACTATTTTCAGCACGACCTAAGTTTGACATATATTTCTTTGTGATTTGGCTCACAAAACAACCATACCCAGTTGCCAAGCCCTGTGGTTCAGTGGATGAGCCTTTGACTGCCATACAGAAAACATGGGTTCAAATACCTCTATTGCTTACTTTACTTTCGGTTGCTGGGATTCAATCAAACAGTGTGGCCCAAACAGCAGCTGAGAGACTGAAAGCCATGATGGGCGAGTGGCTAAACACACATGTTTGTAGTGGACATGGTTGCAGCAGAGGCCTGGGTACAAACCCGCATCAATGTGTCGAGCACACCAACGCAAGGCAATTAGGACAGGACCACAAACATATAAATACTTTGGTTTTTTTTCTGATTATCTCAGCAGTAAAAAGCAGCAGCAGTGCTTGGATTTGAACCCAGGTATACTGAGACAGCTTCAGATGTCATGATGTGTGCTCTGACCACTACACCATCACCACACACATAAACACACATTTCTTTCTCCAATGGGAGGATAACCACATTCTACACATTTTGAAAAAAAATAATTAAATAAACACAAATAATTCATATCAAATGTAAATTAATTTAAATAAATGTAAACTGCATCATCTGCTAATATATTATTATATTTCACTATTCAAAATGTGAAAAACATGCTTATTCTTCAATCAAACACATCAACATGTTTCAAATTATCTTACAGCTGCTTGTGGGGCTTTAAATAATACTAAACACAATTAAACACTGGAAAATATCATCATTTCCTTCTAAAGTCTCCTCATACTGTATTGATGAGTCTACAACAAATCTGGCCAATCAAATGCTTTCCACAGAAAGTCCCTCCCCCAACAAACATGCTACAGACCAGCAGCAAAACAAACACACTTTCTGGACTCTCTACTGGAAATATGAGCTCATAAATACCTTTCCTGGAGCTGTGAATCTGCCTGGATGTGGAGGAGCGTCAGCTGTTGAGGGCAGGTCAAAGATCTGCAGCAGAAACACAACAGACACACGTGTGTATCTTCACTGCTGCAGAGGAGAGAGAGAGAGAGAGCAATGACTGAACACAAACACTACAACAACATCACTACAAACTAAACCAACGAAACAAAGTCCCTTACAGGTGAGTCGCGTTACTCTCCATTTCTGCACTTGGTGTGGCTTTTCTTCGCTGTCGGGCTGTAATATCTGCTGTTGGCTGACATTATGAGTCTGTCACTGAGCTGTCATCTGCTGGAGCTCAACTTGACGCCAGTAAAACGGTGCACCTGTGTTGATCTGGTGTCGCTGTTGTCAAAGGTGTTCAGGCTAAAAGAGCAGCTCGCTGATGCTGCCTAGTGGAGTGGATGGGATCTGCGCTTTAATGCGCACACCTAACCCAACACCTAACTAGTAAGGTGAAGCTGCAGGCCCGGAGACCCAAGTGCACGCTCAGACAAGCACTTTCTAGCAAGTAGCAACATCAGACACGCCAGTAAGGTTATTGATTATTAAAGCGATTCCTGAAAATTACCAGGTTTTATGGCATAAATCAATGTGGTGTAAAATATTACACTAACAAACAATTGTTTCAGTGTTTGATTTGATCAAAATGTGTCAAAAGAGCATTATTTTATGATATTTACAACAGCTAAAGTAAAAATGTTAAAATAAAATGTATAATATATAACGCAATTATTATTTGAAAGATATTTTAGTGCTATATAGGTCTACAGTACATATTACTGTGTTATCCATCTGAAAGTGCTACCAAAGACAATAACAGTAAAACAATAACAGTTTATCAATTATTAATAAGTTTTGTAATAATTACAAATAAGTTTTTTGGAAATCAAATC
Source organism: Danio aesculapii (assembly GCF_903798145.1). Lineage (NCBI taxonomy): Eukaryota > Metazoa > Chordata > Actinopteri > Cypriniformes > Danionidae > Danio > Danio aesculapii. The sequence goes on from NC_079438.1 coordinate 51,859,692, forward strand.
ATCAGTTAATCTGCAGAGAATTTACAGTATAAGCTCTTAGGTTACAGTATGAGTAACAGTATTACAGTATGAATACAGTATGAGCTCTTAGGTTACAGTATGAGTAACAGTATTACAGTATGAATACAGTATGAGCTCTTAGGTTACAGTATGAGTAACAGTATTACAGTATGAATACAGTATGAGCTCTTAGGTCACAGTATGAGTAACAGTATTACAGTATGAATACAGTATAAGCTCTTAGGTTACAGTATGAGTAACAGTATTACAGTATGAATACAGTATGAGCTCTTAGGTTAAAGCAATAATAATTTGCTTGTGACTTGTGTCTTTTTTCCCCCAGTTAGATATTACAATTCAAAAAGGGTGGTCTCTGCCAACACTAACACAGTGCACTAAAGCCTGCAGATATTTCCAATTTTTTGCTCGAGAAATGAAAAATCTCCCCAACAAGAATGTAAAGCATTTATTTTATTTGATGTTATTTTCTACCTAAAAACATTATTATTAATCCAATTATTATGATTTCCTCTGCATTGTTTACAGCTTGATGATTTGTAGGACCTCATGATAAAGTACACAAAAATAAAGTTTGTTGTGAGAAAATTACCCAGAGTACTATAATTTATTGTATGTGAAGAAATTTATTGTATATGAAGATAATATTCAATCCCTCAACTCAATAGGAAACAGTGATAAATGGTTTAAAAAAAACAATAAATGTCTGAAAATATTGAAGTAACTTAACAATATCTATTTACAAATACAATTAATAAAAATACAACAGAATTATTGCATTAATCAATATCTAGTATGTTTAATATTTTATATAATAATGTATTGAATCATAGCGTAATATTTTATAGTAGAAAAATAGTTTAAGTTTCAATTTATAAGCAGCTGAATTCAGGTTAGTCTATATTTTAAACAGCAGGTGGCTCTGTTAAGGTCTGGAAGTGCAGGTCTAGCCGTCTGAGCGTGCGGTTGGGTCTCCGGGCCTGCAGCTTCATAATGTTGCACCTAACCCCACCCCTCACAATGACGTCAGTAGCTCCATTGAGTGCAGCGGCTATGTTTCCATCCAAAAATGCGAATGAACTTTATGCACAAAACTGGATTATCACATTAAAGACGTGCTAATAAAGCAGCGTTTCCATCCAAGGTTTGACTCATATTTCTTTGTAATTTGGTTCACAAAAAGGCTGTTGCCAAATCTCAAAACCTGTGGCTCAGTGGATGAGCCTTCGACTGCCATTTAGAAGTGTGAAGGATCGAATCCCACTTCTGCTAGAACAAGAGACAAGTCAGATTTGAACTCTTGTCTTTATGAGTCTCTTCCACAGAGAACTTGTGTTTATTCACTCATTCATCATTGGTTTCACATCATCATGAGGAGCTCTTGGTAAGTATAATGAGCTCAAGATGGACATTAGCCATAGTGAGGTTTGAACCCGGGTCTCCTTGATTAAAGATCAACTCTTTATGACCTGAGCCATCGAGTCTAGATGGTGCAGCAGGTGTCTGAATTGGGCTTTATCACTATTTTCAGCACGACCTAAGTTTGACATATATTTCTTTGTGATTTGGCTCACAAAACAACCTAATGCCAAGTGCCAAGCCCTGTGGTTCAGTGGATGAGCCTTTGACTGCCATACAGAAAACATGGGTTCAAATACCTCTATTGCTTACTTTACTTTCGGTTGCTGGGATTCAATCAAACAGTGTGGCCCAAACAGCAGCTGAGAGACTGAAAGCCATGATGGGCTAGTGGCTAAACACACATGTTTGTAGTGGACATGGTTGCAGCAGAGGCCTGGGTACAAACCCGCATCAATGTGTCGAGCAAGGCAATTAGGACAGGGCCACAAACATATAAATACTTTGTTTTTTTTTCTGATTATCTCAGCAGTAAAAAGCAGCAGCAGTGCTTGGATTTGAACCCAGGTATACTGAGACAGCTTCAGATGTCATGATGTGTGCTCTGACCACTACACCATCACCACACACATAAACACACATTTCTTTCTCCAATGGGAGGATAACCACATTCTACACATTTTGAAAAAAAATAATTAAATAAACACAAATAATTCATATCAAATGTAAATTAATTTAAATAAATGTAAACTGCATCATCTGCTAATATATTATTATATTTCACTATTCAAAATGTGAAAAACATGCTTATTCTTCAATCAAACACATCAACATGTTTAAAATTATCTTACAGCTGCTTGTGGGGCTTTAAATAATACTAAACACAATTAAACACTGGAAAATATCATCATTTCCTTCTAAAGTCTCCTCATACTGTATTGATGAGTCTACAACAAATCTGGCCAATCAAATGCTTTCCACAGAAAGTCCCTCCCCCAACAAACATGCTACAGACCAGCAGCAAAACAAACACACTTTCTGGACTCTCTACTGGAAATATGAGCTCATAAATACCTTTCCTGGAGCTGTGAATCCGCCTGGATGTGGAGGAGCGTCAGCTGTTGAGCGCAGGTCAAAGATCTGCAGCAGAAACACAACAGACACACGTGTGTATCTTCACTGCTGCAGAGGAGAGAGAGAGAGAGCAATGACTGAACACAAACACTACAACAACATCACTACAAACTAAACCAACGAAACAAAGTCCCTTACAGGTGAGTCACGTTACTCTCCATTTCTGCACTTGGTGTGGCTTTTCTTTGTTGTCGGGCTGCTGTAATATCTGCTGTTGGCTGACATTATGAGTCTGTCACTGAGCTGTCATCTGCTGGAGCTCAACTTGACGCCAGTAAAACGGTGTACCTGTGTTGATCTGGTGTCGCTGTTGTCAAAGGTGTTCAGGCTAAAAGAGCAGCTTGCTGATGCTTCCTAGTGTAGTGGATGGGACCTGCGCTTAAATGCGAACACCTAACCCCACACCTAACTAGTAAGATGAAGCTGCAGGCCCGGAGACCCAACTGCACGCTCAGACAAGCACTTTCTAGCAAGTAGCAACATCAGACACGCCAGTAAGGTTATTGATTATTAAAGCGATTCCTGAAAATTACCAGGTTTTATGGCATAAATCAATGTGGTGTAAAATATTACACTAACAAACAATTGTTTCAGTGTTTGATTTGATCAAAATGTGTCAAAACAGCATTATTTTATGATATTTACAGCTTGCTCTTATTTTCGGTGTTATTGTACCATTCTGGGACAATTTTCTAGCAATGTTTTCTGGCAAAATGAAACACGTTACAGTAAAAATGTTAAAATAAAATGTATAATATATAACGCAATTATTATTTGAAAGATATTTTAGTGCTATGTAGGTCTACAGTACATATTACTGTGTTATCCATCTGAAAGTGCTACCAAAGACAATAACAGTAAAACAAAAACAGTTTATCAATTATTAATGTTTTGTAATAATTATAAATAAGTTTTTTGGAAATCAAAATATCAGTTAATCTGCAGAGAATTTACAGTATGAGCTCTTAGGTTACAGTATGAGTAACAGTATTACAGTATGAATACAGTATGAGCTCTTAGGTTAAATCAATAATAATTTGCTTGTGACTTGTGTCTTTTTTCCCCCAGATAGATATTACAATTCAAAAAGGGTGGTCTCTGCCAACACTACCACAGTGCACTAAAGGCTGCAGATATTTCCAATTTTTTACTCGAGAAATGAAAAATCTCCTCAACAAGAATGTAAAGCATTTATTTTATTTGATGTTATTTTCTACCTAAAAATATTATTATTAATCCAATTATTATGATTTCCTCTGCATTGTTTACAGCTTGATGATTTGTAGGACCTCATGATAAAGTACACAAAAATAAAGTTAATGTGAGAAAATTACCCAGAGTACTATAATTTATTGTATGTGAAGAAATTTATTGTATATGAAGATAATATTCAATCCCTCAACTCAATAGGAAACAGTGATAAATGGTTTAAAAAAAACAATAAATGTCTGAAAATATTGAAGTAACTGAACAATATCTATTTACTAATTAATAAAAATACAACAGAATTAATGCATTAATCAATATCTAGTATGTTTACTATTTTATATAATAATGTATTTAATCATAGCGTAATATTTTATAGTAGAAAAATAGTTTAAGTTACAATTTATAAGCAGCTGAATTCAGGTTAGTCTATATTTCAAACAGCAGGTGGCACTGTTAAGGTCTGGAAGTGCAGGTCTAGCCGTCTGAGCGTGCGGTTGGGTCTCCGGGTCTGCAGCTTCATAATGTTGCACCTAACCCCACCCCTCACAATGACGTCAGTAGCTCCATTGAGTGCAGCGGCTATGTTTCCATCCAAAAATGAAAATGAACTTTATGCGCAAAACTGGATTATCACATTAAAGACGTGCTAATAAAGCAGCGTTTCCATCCAACGAGTCAAAGCTAACAAAATCATCACTTCCTGATTAACTGGCGCCAAATATCAACAGTAAAAACTAAATTTACTGTGGTAGGAGGAGCTGCGTCAATCTTTTCTTCATCTAATAAATGACTTGCGCCTCAGAAGGCAATCCTGACACGCAGTGAATGCGCGAGTCAAATTTTGAAAATGTGCTTAAAAACTTATGACGTTTCCTTCAACCGGTTTTTATGCGGATATGCAAAATGCACATAAAAATAGGTGGATGGAAACATAGCTATTTTAAGTCTGATATATGCAGTCTCAGCTTGCAAATCCAAGTCTGCATGCAGATACTATTGGAGAAAGACTGACCAAATCTGCCTCTTGCAGAGTTTACAAGATATTTTTTCATCCACTCGTTACGTTTTCATTCAGCAACAGAAATACTTATACGTCATTACATTTAGAGAGAAATGACATTTTGGGGTGAATTATACCTTATAAATACAGTATGTGACACTTTTAAAGCCATTTGAAGGTGTCAATGTTGCTGTGAAGACTTGTGCGACTGCCTTGCTTCTCTCCTGACCTTGAAACTGTAATTGGCTGAATCGTAGAAAAAGCAGAATTAAGATCGTGTGTAGGGTCGAGAATCAAGATTGTGATCTTCATTCGATTAATCGTGCAGCCCTAATATAAAGAAATTACTTTACAGAGAATTAACACATAAAATGACAAATAACTCAGGAAACAGTTGTTTCCAATCCACCAGGAATCCAGTTCCCCTCGAGAGCTCTCCATGACCTCTGACCTGGCTTGGTAGATCCTGAAAATAGAGATTTGACAGACACAGACGCTTCAGCTGAACACATCACTACATTAGGTCATGTTTAACTTCGTTCACTGATCAAAATCATGTCAAAGATTCAAAACTGATTCAAATAATCAGAATAATAAAGTCAACAAGAACAGATTTTGATCCTTCCTGGAACGGATGAAGACAGAAAACGACTCGCTTCAACAGGTAGCAGAACTGTGCTCACGGTGACCTCAGTTTAACTCCTGCCTCGCTGTCATTTGAAGATCCCCATAAAAACTGTGTAATATTTAGCATTTGATGAGAAGTCTTTATTTAATAATATTTACTTTTTTGTTTGTTTAAAGCTCAAGACTTTCTGCTTCCTTTCACACATTAAAATGTTTCTGGTCGACAGCATCAGTGGATGAAAATACACATAACTACAGCTGCGCCACAGGAAGTGAAATCTCAGTGCTTTACATTTGCTGTGCTGAAGTTCAGGAAAAACATCACCACAATCTTTTAAATCAATAAATCTGCAAAGGTGTAATTCAGAAATATCTCCACAGGAGGGCGACATGTTTAAATTCCTTCAATTAGATTTCGCAGTGGTGTCATTCAGCAAAATCACCACACGAGGGCGAATATTTTAAATTCATCAGATTCGCAGTGGTGTAATTCAGAAATATCTCCACAGGAGGGTGAAACGTTCATTATTTTAGAACAGCAGCAGTGCAGTCCACAATAATCAGCACACGAGGGCGAATATTTTAGATTCAGTAGATTCAAGATTTGCAAAAGTGTAGTTCAGAGAAATCTCCACAGGAGGGCGCAATATTTGATACATATGTAATATTTGTCTATTGTTAGATCAGATATTCAGTGTGTGTAATAATGTGTTTATTTGTGTGTCGACTCTACAGGATCAGTGAAGTGTTGTGGACTGTAAGCCTGTTGAACAGAAGCAGAGACGCGTGAACAGACGCTGACTGTACTGATGATGATCATCTGCTGCTGCACAGGTGATGTAGATCATGTGTGTGATTGTGTGTGTGTGTGTGTGTGTGTCTGTTCCACATGTCGGTTACCATCATTTTCTTTGTGGAGGGTCACTCCTCTAGAAAGCAAATGATGGTAACCGAAACGGGTGGGGAAGGGACACAGGTCCAAAATTTTTATACAGTTCATTTTAAATTTTTTGCCAGGCTGTAAAGTATAACCCCTGCTGGACATGTCTCCGGAAGCTCCAGGGGGAGACCGAACTGGTATCCCCCCTTCTTCAGGCGCGCCTCACACTCACTCACCATTCACTCATATCGCAGAGTTCTGGCCGGGATCGAACCAGCAACCCCTGAAGCCATGGGGCAGCGCTCTTACCACAGAGCCACAGATCTCCTGACTGAATACTTGCTGGAACTGAAGTTAGACTTCTGACCTGTGTGTGAGCTGTTTTAATAAAACAAAATACGAGTCAGATTTGATCCCCCCTGTCTTTATGAGTCTCTTCCTCAGAGAACTTGTGTTTATTCACTCACCCATCATTGGCTTCACATCAGCGTCCATCATCAGGAGCTCCTGGTGAATATAATAAGCTCAGTTGGACATCAGCCATAGTGAGGTTTGAACCCGGGTCTCCTCGATTAAAGCTCAACACTTTATGACCTGAGCTACTGAGTCTAGACTATGAAGATGTCTGAATGGGTTTTTATCACTAATCTCATTATGACCAAGGTTTGACACATATTTCTTTGTAATTTGGTTCACAAAAAGCCTGTTGCCAAATCTCAAAACCTGTGGCTCAGTGGATGAGCCTTCGACTGCCATTTAGAAGTGTGAAGGATCGAATTCCCACTTCTGCTAGAACAAGATACAAGTCAGATTTGAACTCTTGTCTTTATGAGTCTCTTCCTCAGAGAACTTGTGTTGATTCACTCACCGATCATTGGTTTCACATCAGCGTCCATCATCAGGAGCTCTTGGTAAGTATAATGAGCTCAAGATGGACATTAGCCATAGTGAGGTTTGAACCCGGGTCTCCTTGATTAAAGATCAACTCTTTATGACCTGAGCCATCGAGTCTAGATGGTGCAGCAGGTGTCTGAATTGGGCTTTATCACTATTTTCAGCACGACCAAGGTGTGACGTGTTTTTTTGTAATTTGGCTCACAAAACAACTAAAGCCAAATGCCAAGACCTGTGGTTCAGTGGATGAGCCTTTGACTGCCGTACAGAAAACATGGGTTCGAATACATCTATTGCTTACTTTACTTTCGGTTGCTGGGATTCAATCAAACTGTGTGGCCCAAACAGCAGCTGAGAGACTGAAAGCCATGATGGGCGAGTGGCTAAACACACATGTTTGTAGTGGACATGGTTGCAGCAGAGGCCTGGGTAAAAACCGCATCGATGTGTCGAGCACACCAACGCAAGGCAATTAGGACAGGACCACAAACATATAAATACTTTGGTTTTTTTTTTCTGATTATCTCAGCAGTAAAAAGCAGCAGTAGTGCTTGGATTATGAACCCAGGTATGCTGTGACAGCTTCAGATGTCATGATGTGTGCTCTGACCACTACACCATCATCACACACATAAACCCACATTTCTTTCTCCAATGGGAGGATAACCACATTCTACACATTTTGAAAAAAAAATAATTAAATAAACACAAATAAATCATATCAAATGTAAATTATTTAAATAAATGTAAACTGCATCATCTGCTAATATATTATTATATTTCACTATTCAAAATGTGAAAAACATGCTTATTCTTCAATCAAACACATGAACATGTTTCAAATGATCTTACAGCTGCTTGTGGGGCTTTAAGTGTTACTAAACACAATTAAACACTGGAAAATATCATCATTTCCTTCTAAAGTCTCCTCATACTGTATTGATGACTCTACAACAAATCTGGCCAATCAAATGCTTTCCACAGAAAGTCCCTCCCCAACAAACATGCTACAGACCAGCAGCACAACAAACACACTTTCTGGACTCTCTACTGGAAATATGAGCTCATAAATACCTTTCCTGGAGCTGTGAATCCGCCTGGATGTGGAGGAGCGTCAGCTGTTGAGCGCAGGTCAAAGATCTGCAGCAGAAACACAACAGACACACGTGTGTATCTTCACTGCAGTAGTGGAGAGAGAGAGAGCAATGACTGAACACAAACACTACAACAACATCACTACAAACTAAACCAACGAAACAAAGTCCCTTACAGGTGAGTCGCGTTACTCTCCATTTCTGCACTTGGTGTGGCTTTTCTTCGCTGTCGGGCTGTAATATCTGCTGTTGACTGACATTATGAGTCTTTCACTGAGCTGTCATCTGCTGGAGCTCAACTTGACACCAGTAAAACGGTGTACCTGTGTTGATCTGGTGTCGCTGTTGTCAAAGGTGTTCAGGCTAAAAGAGCAGCTTGCTGATGCTTCCTAGTGTAGTGGATGGGATCTGCGCTTTAATGCGAACACCTAACACCCACTCCTAACTAGTAAGATGAAGCTGCAGGCCCGGAGACCCAACTGCACGCTCAGACAAGCACTTTCTAGCAAGTAGCAACATCAGACACGCCAGTAAGGTTATTGATTATTAAAGCGATTCCTGAAAATTACCAGGTTTTATGGCATAAATCAATGTGGTGTAAAATATTACACTAACAAACAATTGTTTTAGTGTTTAATTTGATCAAAATGTGTCAAAAGAGCATTATTTTATGATATTTACAGTTTGCTCTTATTTTTGGTGTTATTGTACCATTCTGGGACAATTTTCTAGCAATGTTTTCTGGCAAAATGAAACACGTTACAGTAAAAATGTTAAAATAAAATGTATAATATATAACGCAATTATTATTTGAAAGATATTTTAGTGCTATGTAGGTCTACAGTACATATTACTGTGTTATCCATCTGAAAGTGCTACCAAAGACTAACAGTAAAACAAAAACAGTTTATCAATTATTAATGTTTTGTAATAATTATAAATAAGTTTTTTGGAAATCAAAATATCAGTTAATCTGCAGAGAATTTACAGTATGAGCTCTTAGGTTACAGTATGAGTAACAGTATTACAGTATGAATACAGTATGAGCTCTTAGGTTACAGTATGAGTAACAGTATTACAGTATGAATACAGTATGAGCTCTAAGGTTAAAGCAATAATAATTTGCTTGTGACTTGTGTCTTTTTTCCCCCAGATAGATATTACAATTAAAAAGGGTGGTCTCTGCCAACACTACCACAGTGCACTAAAGCCTGCAGATATTTCCAATTTTTTACTCGAGAAATGAAAAATCTCCTCAACAGAATGTAAAGCATTTATTTTATTTGATGTTATTTTCTACCTAAAAATATTATTATTAATCCAATTATTATTTTTTCCTCTGCATTGTTTACAGCTTGATGATTTGTAGGACCTCATGATAAAGTACACAAAAATAAAGTTAATGTGAGAAAATTACCCAGAGTACTATAATTTATTGTATGTGAAGAAATTTCTTGTATATGAAGATAATATTCAATCCCTCAACTCAATAAGAAACAGTGATAAATGGTTTAAAAAAAAAACAATAAATGTCTGAAAATATTGAAGTAACTGAACAATATCTATTTACAATACAATTAATAAAAATACAACAGAATTAATGCATTAATCAATATCTAGTATGTTTAATATTTTATATAATAATGTATTTAATCATAGCGTAATATTTTATAGTAGAAAAATAGTTTAAGTTATAATTTATAAGCAGCTAAATTCAGGTTAGTCTATATTTCAAACAGCAGGTGGCACTGTTAAGGTCTGGAAGTGCAGGTCTAGCCGTCTGAGCGTGCGGTTGGGTCTCCGGGCCTGCAGCTTCATAATGTTGCACCTAACCCCACCCCTCACAATGACGTCAGTAGCTCCATTGAGTGCAGCGGCTATGTTTCCATCCAAAAATGCGAATGAACTTTATGCGCAAAACTGGATTATCACATTAAAGACGTGCGAAAAAGCAGCGTTTCCTTCCAACAAGTCAAAGCGAACAAAATCGTCACTTCCTGATTAACTGGCGCCAAATATCAACAGTAAAAACTGAATTTACTGTGGTAGGAGGAGCTGCGTCAATCTTTTCTTCATCTAATAAATGACTTGCGCCTCAGAAGGCAATCCTGACACGCAGTGAACGCGCGAGTCAACTTTTGAAAATGCGCTTAAAAACTTATGATGTTTCCATCAACCGGTTTTTATGCGGATATGCAAAATGCAGATAAAAATAGGTGGATGGAAACATAGCTATTTTAAGTCTGATATATGCAGTCTCAGCTTGCAAATCCAAGTCTGCATGCAGATACTATTGGAGAAAGACTGACCAAATCTGCCTCTTGCAGAGTTTACAAGATATTTTTTCATAAAAAATAGAGATTTGACAGACACAGACACTTCAGCTGAACACATCACTACATTAGGTCATGTTTAACTTCGTTCACTGATCAAAATCATGTCAAAGATTCAAAACTGATTCAAATAATCAGAATAATAAAGTCAACAAGAACAGATTTTGATCCTTCCTGGAACGGATGAAGACAGAAAACGACTCGCTTCAACAGGTAGCAGAACTGTGCTCACGGTGACCTCAGTTTAACTCCTGCCTCGCTGTCATTTGAAGATCCCCATAAAAACTGTGTAATATTTAGCATTTGATGAGAAGTCTTTATTTAATAATATTTACTTTTTTGTTTGTTTAAAGCTCAAGACTTTCTGCTTCCTTTACACATTAAAATGTTTCTGGTCGACAGCATCAGTGGATGAAAATACACATAACTACAGCTGCGCCACAGGAAGTGAAATCTCAGTGCTTTACATTTGCTGTGCTGAAGTTCAGGAAAAACATCACCACAATCTTTTAAATCAATAAATCTGCAAAGCTGTAATTCAGAAATATCTCCACAGGAGGGCGACATGTTTAAATTCCTTCAATTAGATTTCGCAGTGGTGTCATTCAGCAAAATCACCACACGAGGGCGAATATTTTAAATTCATCAGATTCGCAGTGGTGTAATTCAGAAATATCTCCACAGGAGGGTGAAACGTTCATTATTTTAGAACAGCAGCAGTGCAGTCCACAATAATCAGCACACGAGGGCGAATATCTTAGAGTCAGTAGATTCAAGATTTGCAAAAGTGTAGTTCAGAGAAATCTCCACAGGAGGGCGCAATATTTGATACATATGTAATATTTGTCTATTGTTAGATCAGATATTCAGTGTGTGTAATAATGTGTTTATTTGTGTGTCGACTCTACAGGATCAGTGAAGTGTTGTGGACTGTAAGCCTGTTGAACAGAAGCAGAGACGCGTGAACAGACGCTGACTGTACTGATGATGATCATCTGCTGCTGCACAGGTGATGTAGATCATGTGTGATTGTGTGTGTGTCTCTTCCACATGTCGGTTACCATCATTTTCTTTGTGGAGGGTCACTCCTCTAGAAAGCAAATGATGGTAACCGAAACGGGTGGGGAAGGGACACAGGTCCAAACTTTTTATACAGTTCATTTTAAATTTTTTTTGCCAGGCTGTAAAGTATAACCCCTGCTGGACATGTCTCCGGAAGCTCCAGGGGGAGACCGAACTGGTATCCCCCCTTCTTCAGGCGCGCCTCACACTCACTCACCATTCACTCATATCGCAGAGTTCTGGCTGGGATCAAACCAGCAACCCCTGAAGCCATGGGGCAGCGCTCTTACCACAGAGCCACAGATCTCCTGACTGAACACTTGCTGGAACTGAAGTTAGACTGCTGACCTGTGTGTGAGCTGTTTTAATAAAACAAAATACGAGTCAGATTTGATCCCCCCTGTCTTTATGAGTCTCTTCCTCAGAGAACTTGTGTTTATTCACTCACCCATCATTGGCTTCACATCAGCGTCCATCATCAGGAGCTCCTGGTGAATATAATAAGCTCAGTTGGACATCAGCCATGGGGAGGTTTGAACCCGGGTCTCCTCGATTAGAGATCAACACTTTATGACCTGAGCTACTGAGTCTAGACTATGAAGATGTCTGAATGGGGTTTTATCACTAATCTCATTATGACCAAGGTTTGACACATATTTCTTTGTAATTTGGTTCACAAAAAGCCTGTTGCCAAATCTCAAAACCTGTGGCTCAGTGGATGAGCCTTCGACTGCCATTTAGAAGTGTGAAGGATCGAATCCCACTTCTGCTAGAACAAGATACAAGTCAGATTTGAACTCTTGTCTTTATGAGTCTCTTCCACAGAGAACTTGTGTTTATTCACTCTTTCATCATTGGCTTCTCATCATCAGGAGCTCTTGGTGAGTATAATGAGCTCAAGATGGACGTTAGCCATAGTGAGGTTTGAACTCGGGTCTCCTTGATTAAAGATCAACTCTTTATGACCTGAGCCATCGAGTCTAGATGGTGCAGCAGGTGTCTGAATTGGGCTTTATCACTATTTTCAGCACGACCAAGGTGTGACGTGTTTTTTTGTAATTTGGCTCACAAAACAACTAAAGCTACATGCCAAGACCTGTGGTTCAGTGGATGAACCTTTGACTGCCATACAGAAACATGGGTTCGAATCCCTCTATTGCTTACTTTACTTTCGGTTGCTGGGATTTAATCAAACTGTGTGGCCCAAACAGCAGCTGAGAGACTGAAAGCCATGATGGGCGAGTGGCTAAACACATGTTTGCAATGGACATGATTGCAGCAGAGGCCTGGGTACAAACCCGTGTCGAGCACACCAAGGCAATTAGGACAGGACCACAAACATAAAAATACTTTGTTTTTTTTTTCTGATTATCTCAGCAGTAAAAAGCAGCAGTAGTGCTTGGATTTGAACCCAGGTATGCTGTGACAGCTTCAGATGTCATGATGTGTGCTCTGACCACTACACCATCACCACACACATACACCCACATTTCTTTCTCCAATGGGAGGATAACCACATTCTACACATTTTGAAAAAAAATAATTAAATAAACACAAATAATTCATATCAAAAGTAAATTATTTTAAATAAATGTAAACTGCATCATCTGCTAATATATTATTATATTTCACTATTCAAAATGTGAAAAACATGCTTATTCTTCAATCAAACACATGAACATGTTTCAAATGATCTTACAGCTGCTTGTGGGGCTTTAAGTGTTACTAAACACAATTAAACACTGGAAAATATCATCATTTCCTTCTAAAGTCTCCTCATACTGTATTGATGACTCTACACCAAATCTGGCCAATCAAATGCTTTCCACAGAAAGTCCCTCCCCCAACAAACATGCTACAGACCAGCAGCACAACAAACACACTTTCTGGACTCTCTACTGGAAATATGAGCTCATAAATACCTTTCCTGGAGCTGTGAATCTGCCTGGATGTGGAGGAGTGTGTGGAGGAGCGTCAGCTGTTGAGCGCAGGTCAAAGATTTGCAGCAGAAACACAACAAACACACGTGTGTATCTTCACTGCTGCAGAGGAGAGAGAGAGAGAGAGCAATGACTGAACACAAAAACTACAACAACATCATTACAAACTAAACCAACGAAACAAAGTCCCTTACAGGTGAGTCGCTTTACTCTCCATTTCTGCACTTGGTGTGGCTTTTCTTCGCTGTCGGGCTGTAATATCTGCTGTTGTCTGACATTATGAGTCTTTCACTGAGCTGTCATCTGCTGGAGCTCAACTTGACACCAGTAAAACGGTGTACCTGTGTTGATCTGGTGTCGCTGTTGTCAAAGGTGTTCAGGCTAAAAGAGCAGCTCGCTGATGCCGCCTAGTGGAGTGGATGGGATCTGCGCTTTAATGCAAACACCTAACCCCACACCTAACTAGTAAGGTGAAGCTGCAGGCCCGGAGACCCAAGTGCACGCTCAGACAAGCACTTTCTAGCAAGTAGCAACATCAGACACGCCAGGAAGGTTATTGATTATTAAAGCGATTCCTGAAATTTACCAGGTTTTATGGCATAAATCAATGTGGTGTAAAATATTACACTAACAAACAATTGTTTTAGTGTTTAATTTGATCAAAATGTGTCAAAACAGCATTATTTTATGATATTTACAGCTTGCTCTTATTTTCGGTGTTATTGTACCATTCTGGGACAATTTTCTAGCAATGTTTTCTGGCAAACGTAAAAACGTTCAAGTAAAAATGTGAAAATAAGATGTATAATATATAACGCAATTATTATTTGAAAGATATTTTAGTGCTATGTAGGTCTACAGTACATATTACTGTGTTATCCATCTGAAAGTGCTACCAAAGACAATAACAGTAAAACAAAAACAGTTTATCAATTATTAATGTTTTGTAATAATTATAAATAAGTTTTTTGGAAATCAAAATATCAGTTAATCTGCAGAGAATTTACAGTATGAGCTCTTAGGTTACAGTATGAGTAACAGTATTACAGTATGAATACAGTATGAGCTCTTAGGTCACAGTATGAGTAACAGTATTACAGTATGAATACAGTATGAGCTCTTAGGTTACAGTATGAGTAACAGTATTACAGTATGAATACAGTATGAGCTCTAAGGTTAAAGCAATAATAATTTGCTTGTGACTTGTGTCTTTTTTCCCCCAGATAGATTTTACAATTCAAAAAGGGTGGTCTCTGCCAACACTACCACAGTGCACTAAAGCCTGCAGATATTTCCAATTTTTTGCTCGAGAAATGAAAAATCTCCCCAACATGAATGTAAAGCATTTATTTTATTTGATGTTATTTTCTACCTAAAAACATTATTATTAATCCAATTATTATTTTTTCCTCTGCATTGTTTACAGCTTAATGATTTGTAGGACCTCATGATAAAGTACACAAAAATAAAGTTTGTTGTGAGAAAATTACCCAGAGTACTATAATTTATTGTATGTGAAGAAATTTATTGTATATGAAGAAAATATTCAATCCCTCAACTCAATAGGAAACAGTGATAAATGATTAAAAAAAACAATAAATGTCTGAAAATATTGAAGTAACTGAACAATATCTATTTACTAATTAATAAAAATACAACAGAATTAATGCATTAATCAAAATCTAGTATGTTTACTATTTTATATAATAATGTATTTAATCATAGCGTAATATTTTATAGAAGAAAAATAGTTTAAGTTTCAATTTATAAGCAGCTGAATTCAGGTTAGTCTATATTTCAAACAGCAGGTGGCACTGTTAAGGTCTGGAAGTGCAGGTCTAGCCGTCTGAGCGTGCGGTTGAGTCTCCGGGCCTGCAGCTTCATAATGTTGCACCTAACCCCACCCCTCACAATGACGTCAGTAGCTCCATTGAGTGCAGCGGCTATGTTTCCATCCAAAAATGCGAATGAACTTTATGCGCAAAACTGGATTATCACATTAAAGACGTGCGAATAAAGCAGCGTTTCCATCCAACGAGTCAAAGCTAACAAAATCGTCACTTCCTGATTAACTGGCGCCAAATATCAACAGTAAAAACTAAATTTACTGTGGTAGGAGAAGCTGCGTCAATCTTTTCTTCATCTAATAAATGACTTGCGCCTCAGAAGGCAATCCTGACACGCAGCGAGTCAAATTTTGAAAATGCGCTTAAAAACTTATGACGTTTCCTTCAACCGGTTTTTATGCGGATATGCAAAATGCAGATAAAAATAGGTGGATGGAAACATAGCTATTTTAAGTCTGATATATGCAGTCTCAGCTTGCAAATCCAAGTCTGCATGCAGATACTATTGGAGAAAGACTGACCAAATCTGCCTCTTGCAGAGTTTACAAGATATTTTTTCATCCACTCGTTACGTTTTCATTCAGCAACAGAAATACTTATACGTCATTACATTTAGAGAGAAATGACATTTTGGGGTGAATTATACCTTATAAATACAGTATGTGACACTTTTAAAGCCATTTGAAGGTGTCAATGTTGCTGTGAAGACTTGTGCGACTGCCTTGCTTCTCTCCTGACCTTGAAAATGTAATTGGCTGAATCGTAGAAAAAGCAGAATTAAGATCGTGTGTAGGGTCGAGAATCGAGATCGTGATCTTCATTCGATTAATCGTGCAGCCCTAATATAAAGGAAATTACTTTACAGAGAATTAACACATAAAATGACAAATAACTCAGGAAACAGTTGTTTCCAATCCACCAGGAATCCAGTTTCCATCGAGAGCTCTCCATGACCTCTGACATGGCTTGGTAGATCCTGAAAATAGAGATTTGACAGACACAGACACTTCAGCTGAACACATCACTACATTAGGTCATGTTTAACTTCGTTCACTGATCAAAATCATGTCAAAGATTCAAAACTGATTCAAATAATCAGAATAATAAAGTCAACAAGAACAGATTTTGATCCTTCCTGGAACGGATGAAGACAGAAAACGACTCGCTTCAACAGGTAGCAGAACTGTGCTCACGGTGACCTCAGTTTAACTCCTGCCTCGCTGTCATTTGAAGATCCCCATAAAAACTGTGTAATATTTAGCATTTGATGAGAAGTCTTTATTTAATAATATTTACTTTTTTGTTTGTTTAAACCTCAAGACTTTCTGCTTCCTTTCACACATTAAAATGTTTCTGGTCGTCAGCATCAGTGGATGAAAATACACATAACTACAGCTGCGCCACAGGAAGTGAAATCTCAGTGCTTTACATTTGCTGTGCTGAAGTTCAGGAAAAACATCACCACAATCTTTTAAATCAATAAATCTGCAAAGGTGTAATTCAGAAATATCTCCACAGGAGGGCGACATGTTTAAATTCCTTCAATTAGATTTGCAGTGGTGTCATTCAGCAAAATCACCACACGAGGGCGAATATTTTAATTTCATCAGATTCGCAGTGGTGTAATTCAGAAATATCTCCACAGGAGGGTGAAACGTTCATTATTTTAGAACAGCAGCAGTGCAGTCCACAATAATCACCACACGAGGGCGAATATTTTAGATTCAGTAGATTCAAGATTTGCAAAAGTGTAGTGCAGAGAAATCTCCACAGGAGGGCGCAATATTTGATACATATGTAATATTTGTCTATTATTAGATCAGATATTCAGTGTGTGTAATAATGTGTTTATTTGTGTGTCGACTCTACAGGATCAGTGAAGTGTTGTGGACTGTAAGCCTGTTGAACAGAAGCAGAGACGCGTGGACAGACGCTGACTGTACTGATGATGATCATCTGCTGCTGCACAGGTGATGTAGATCATGTGTGATTGTGTGTGTGTCTGTTCCACATGTCGGTTACCATCATTTTCTTTGTGGAGGGTCACTCCTCTAGAAAGCAAGTGATGGTAACCGAAACGGGTGGGGAAGGGACACAGGTCCAAAATTTTTATACAGTTCATTTTAAATTTTTTGCCAGGCTGTAAAGTATAACCCCTGCTGGACATGTCTCCGGAAGCTCCAGGGGGAGACCGAACTGGTATCCCCCCTTCTTCAGGCGCGCCTCACACTCACTCACCATTCACTCATATCGCAGAGTTCTGGCTGGGATCAAACCAGCAACCCATGAAGCCATGGGGCAGCGCTCTTACCACAGAGCCACAGATCTCCTGACTGAACACTTGCTGGAACTGAAGTTAGACTTCTGACCTGTGTGTGAGCTGTTTTAATAAAACAAAATACGAGTCAGATTTGATCCCCCCTGTCTTTATGAGTCTCTTCCTCAGAGAACTTGTGTTTATTCACTCACCCATCATTGGTTTCACATCAGCGTCCATCATCAGGAGCTCTTGGTGAATATAATGAGCCATAGTGAGGTTTGAACCCGGGTCTCCTCGATTAAAGCTCAACACTTTATGACCTGAGCTACTGAGTCTAGATAGTGAAGAAGATGTCTAAATGGGGCTTTATCACTAATCTCATTATGACCAAGGTTTGACACATATTTCTTTGTAATTTGGTTCACAAAAAGCCTGTTGCCAAATCTCAAAATCTGTGGCTCAGTGGATGAGCCTTCGACTGCCATTTAGAAGTGTGAAGGATCAAATCTCACCTCTTCTAGAACAAGATACAAGTCAGATTTGAACTCTTGTCTTTATGAGTCTCTTCCACAGAAACATCTGTTTAATCACTCACCCATCATTGGTTTCACATCCGTCATCAGGAGCTCCTGGTGAATATAATAAGCTCAGTTGGACATCAGCCATAGTGAGGTTTGAACCCGGGTCTCCTTGATTAAAGATCAATCCTTTATGACCTGAGCCACTGAGTCTAGATGGCGTAGTAAGTGTCTGAATGGGGCTTTATCACCACTTTCATCATGACCGAGGTTTGACATATATTTCATATTTTGGCTCACAAAACAACTACTGCCAAATGTCAAGCCCTGTGGTTCAGTGGATGAGCATTCGCCTGCCATCCAGAAGTGTGAAGGATTGAATTGCATCATGTTTTTCTCAAAACTACTATGTGGGAGGATAACCACATTCTACACATTTTGAAAAAAAACAATTAAATAAACACAAATAATTCATATCAAATGTAAATTATTTTAAATAAATG
Source organism: Danio aesculapii (assembly GCF_903798145.1). Classification (NCBI taxonomy): domain Eukaryota; kingdom Metazoa; phylum Chordata; class Actinopteri; order Cypriniformes; family Danionidae; genus Danio; species Danio aesculapii. The sequence goes on from NC_079438.1 coordinate 51,878,370, forward strand.
TAAACTGCATCATCTGCTAATATATTATTATATTTCACTATTCAAAATGTGAAAAACATGCTTATTCTTCAATCAAACACATGAACATGTTTCAAATGATCTTACAGCTGCTTGTGGGGCTTTAAATGTTACTAAACACAATTAAACACTGGAAAATATCATCATTTCCTTCTAAAGTCTCCTCATACTGTATTGATGACTCTACACCAAATCTGGCCAATCAAATGCTTTGCACAGAAAGTCCCTCCCCCAACAAACATGCTACAGACCAGCAGCACAACAAACACACTTTCTGGACTCTCTACTGGAAATATGAGCTCATAAATACCTTTCCTGGAGCTGTGAATCCGTCTGGATGTGGAGGAGCGTCAGCTGTTGAGCGCAGGTCAAAGATCTGCAGCAGAAACACAACAGACACACGTGTGTATCTTCACTGCTGCAGAGGAGAGAGAGAGAGAGAGCAATGAGTAAACACAAACACTACAACAACATCACTACAAACTAAACCAACGGAACAAAGTCCCTTACAGGTGAGTCGCGTTACTCTCCATTTCTGCACTTGGTGTGGCTTTTCTTCGCTGTCGGGCTGTAATATCTGCTGTTGACTGACATTATGAGTCTTTCACTGAGCTGTCATCTGCTGGAGCTCAACTTGGCGCCAGTAAAACAGTGTACTTGTGTTGATCTGGTGTCGCTGTTGTCAAAGGGGTTCAGGCTAAAAGAGCAGCTCGCTGAATAAATAAATACTATATAAATCAGGATCGGCAGCGAGACAGGAATTAAACTCAGTTAATCGTGAGCACAGTTGTGCTACATGTCTGTGTGTTTAACCCATTAAAAAATGTAAAGCATATACTGAAACATGTACTCATTCATAAGTGATTATTTTTCTGACTTTATTTAGAGCTTCAGGGCGTATTTTTGATTGACAGTGTGGAAATATCAGAGAATTATGAAGCAATTTTCAAAAACTAATGATTACAGGCTCAACATTAAAAATATTGTTGAACGAAATGCAAAACATAAACAAACTGATCAGCGAGATGTCTGCTTGAACAGAGGAAATGTCACTTGAAACGGAGAGCAGCTGAAGCTGTATTTATTCGTGTAACTGTCTTGACTGCAGGTGAAGTTGGTATGTGCTTGTCAAATGAAGATTTCAGGACGTTATATGGATGCTGCACAATTTTTAAAGTCAAATTAAAGAATTTGAGTCCTGAAGAATAAGTAGGAATAAATAAATCTGTGGAGATGTCCAATAGCAGTGTTTCACTGTGTTTGTTTACAGTCTACTGTGGACAGCTGATTTACAAACACATTCAGTGCACTGCTCAGTTCTCTGCCATTTTGATCTATATAAGGGTATTGAGTAGTCTGCTGAGTATAACTGTGCACATAGTATGAAATGCACATTTAAGAATCGTGTCAATCACTCCCCTATTACTGTAATCTTTCTGAAGTGAAAGAACTGCAATACACTTCAGTTGAAGCAGAGGTTGATATTAATTCTGCCTGTTTTTTTTTACATTATATCTTCAAAATACAACAAAATAAATCTCTGCCGGTCTCTTTTGTTGAGTTTACACATAATGCGGCCTACATTTATCCATAACACAATTTGTCTGTGTGTTTGTGTGTGAGAGAGAGAAAGCAGGCTGCAAGTCAGATCACAGCTGATGTTCACACCGTTCCAAATATAGTTCATATGAATCTTCTAATTAGAGGAGTATTTTATGGGAAATAAAGGAGCATATAAAACTGTTTCTGGAGGTTTTTTGAACTTACATGAGCCACGTGCCTACTAAATATCAGATAACAATTGAACATTTTGAATCAATGCAGTATGTGCAGCACTTTTAAAATCACTTGATTTGCAAAGCTGTAATTCAGAAATATCTCCACAGGAGGGCGACATGTTTAAATTAATCAATTAGATTCGCAGTGGTGTCATTCACCAAAATCACCACACGAGGGCGAACATTTTAAATTCATCAGATTCGCAGTGGTGTAATTCAGAAATATCTCCACAGGAGGGTGAAACGTTCATTATTTTAGAACAGCAGCAGTGCAGTCCACAACAACCCCACAAGAGGGCGAATATTTTAAATTCAGTAGATTCAAGATTTGCAAAAGTGTAGTTCAGAGAAATCTCCACAGGAGGGCGCAATATTTGATACATATGTAATATTTGTCTATTGTTAGATCAGATATTCAGTGTGTGTAATAATGTGTTTATTTGTGTGTCGACTCTACAGGATCAGTGAAGTGTTGTGGACTGTAAGCCTGTTGAACAGAAGCAAAGACGTGTGGACAGACGCTGACTGTACTGATGATGATCATCTGCTGCTCCACAGGTGATGTAGATCATGTGTGTGATTGTGTGTGTGTCTGTTCCACATGTCGGTTACCATCATTTTCTTTGTGGAGGGTCACTCCTCTAGAAAGGAAATGATGGTAACCGAAAGAGGTGGGGAAGGGATGAAGGTCCAAAATTTTTATACAGTTCATTTTAAATTTTTTGCCAGGCTGTAAAGTATAACCCCTGCTGGACATGTCTCTGGAAGCTCCAGGGGGAGACCGAACTGGTATCCCCCCTTCTTCAGGCGCGCCTCACACTCACTCACCATTCACTCATATCACAGAGTTCTGGCTGGGATCGAACCAGCAACCCCTGAAGCCATGGGGCAGCGCTCTTACCACAGAGCCACAGATCTCCTGACTGAATACTTGCTGGAACTGAAGTTAGACTGCTGACCTGTGTGTGAGCTGTTTCAATAAAACAAGAAAGAAGTCAGACTTGATCCCTTGTCTTTATGAGTCTCTTCCTCAGAGATCTTGTGTTTATTCACTCACCCATCATTGGTTTCACATCAGCGTCCATCATCAGGAGCTCTTGGTGAATATAATGAGCCATAGTGAGGTTTGAACCCGGGTCTCCTCGACTAAAGCTCAACACTTTATGACCTGAGCTACTGAGTCTAGATAGTGAAGAAGATGTCTAAATGGGGCTTTATCACTAATCTCATCATGACCAAGGTTTGACACATATTTCTTTGTAATTTGGTTCACAAAAAGCCTGTTGCCAAATCTCAAAACCTGTGGCTCAGTGGATGAGCGTTCGACTGCCATTTAGAAGTGTGAAGGATCAAATCTCACCTCTTCTAGAACAAGATACAAGTCAGATTTGAACTCTTGTCTTTATGAGTCTCTTCCTCAGAGATCTTGTGTTTAATCACTCACCCATCATTGGTTTCACATCATCATCAGGAGCTCCTGGTGAATATAATAAGCTCAGTTGGACATCAGCCATAGTGAGGTTTGAACCCGGGTCTCCTTGATTAAAGATCAATCCTTTATGACCTGAGCCACTGAGTCTAGATGGTGTAGTAAGTGTCTGAATGGGGCTTTATCACCACTTTCATCATGACCGAGGTTTGACATATATTTCATATTTTGGCTCACAAAACAACTACTGCCAAATGTCAAGCCCTGTGGTTCAGTGGATGAGCATTCGACTGCCATCCAGAAGTGTGAAGGATTGAATTGCATCATGTTTTTCTCAAACCTACTATGTGGGAGGATAACCACATTCTACACATTTTGAAAAAAACAATTAAATAAACACAAATAATTCATATCAAAAGTAAATTATTTGAAATAAATGTAAACTGCATCATCTGCTAATATATTATTATATTTCACTATTCAAAATGTGAAAAACATGCTTATTCTTCAATCAAACACATGAACATGTTTCAAATGATCTTACAGCTGCTTGTGGGGCTTTAAATGTTACTAAACACAATTAAACACTGGAAAATATCATCATTTCCTTCTAAAGTCTCCTCATACTGTATTGATGACTCTACACCAAATCTGGCCAATCAAATGCTTTGCACAGAAAGTCCCTCCCCCAACAAACATGCTACAGACCAGCAGCACAACAAACACACTTTCTGGACTCTCTACTGGAAATATGAGCTCATAAATACCTTTCCTGGAGCTGTGAATCCGTCTGGATGTGGAGGAGCGTCAGCTGTTGAGCGCAGGTCAAAGATCTGCAGCAGAAACACAACAGACACACGTGTGTATCTTCACTGCTGCAGAGGAGAGAGAGAGAGAGAGAGCAATGAGTGAACACAAACACTACAACAACATCACTACAAACTAAACCAGCGGAACAAAGTCCCTTACAGGTGAGTCGCGTTACTCTCCATTTCTGCACTTGGTGTGGCTTTTCTTCGCTGTCGGGCTGTAATATCTGCTGTTGACTGACATTATGAGTCTTTCACTGAGCTGTCATCTGCTGGAGCTCAACTTGGCGCCAGTAAAACAGTGTACTTGTGTTGATCTGGTGTCGCTGTTGTCAAAGGGGTTCAGGCTAAAAGAGCAGCTCGCTGAATAAATAAATACTATATAAATCAGGATCGGCAGCGAGACAGGAATTAAACTCAGTTAATCGTGAGCACAGTTGTGCTACATGTCTGTGTGTTTAACCCATTAAAAAATGTAAAGCATATACTGAAACATGTACTCATTCATAAGTGATTATTTTTCTGACTTTATTTAGAGCTTGAGGGCGTATTTTTGATTGACAGTGTGGAAATATCAGAGAATTATGAAGCAATTTTCAAAAACTAATGATTACAGGCTCAACATTAAAAATATTGTTGAACGAAATGCAAAACATAAACAAACTGATCAGCGAGATGTCTGCTTGAACAGAGGAAATGTCACTTGAAACGGAGAGCAGCTGAAGCTGTATTTATTCGTGTTACTGTCTTGACTGCAGGTGAAGTTGGTATGTGCTTGTCAAATGAAGATTTCAGGCGTTTATATGGATGCTGCACAATTTTTAAAGTCAAATTAAAGAATTTGAGTCCTGAAGAATAAGTAGGAATAAATAAATCTGTGGAGATGTCCAATAGCAGTGTTTCACTGTGTTTGTTTACAGTCTACTGTGGACAGCTGATTTACAAACACATTCAGTGCACTGCTCAGTTCTCTGCCATTTTGATCTATATAAGGGTATTGAGTAGTCTGCTGAGTATAACTGTGCTCATAGTATGAAATGCACATTTAAGAATCGTGTCAATCACTCCCCTATTACTGTAATCTTTCTGAAGTGAAAGAACTGCAATACACTTCAGTTGAAGCAGAGGTTGATATTAATTCTGCCTGTTTTTTTTTACATTATATCTTCAAAATACAACAAAATAAATCTCTGCCGGTCTCTTTTGTTGAGTTTACACATAATGCGGCCTACATTTATCCATAACACAATTTGTCTGTGTGTTTGTGTGTGAGAGAGAGAAAGCAGGCTGCAAGTCAGATCACAGCTGATGTTCACACCGTTCTAAATATAGTTCATATGAATCTTCTAATTAGAGGAGTATTTTATGGGAAATAAAGGAGCATATAAAACTGTTTCTGGAGGTTTTTTGAACTTACATGAGCCACGTGCCTACTAAATATCAGATAACAATTGAACATTTTGAATCAATGCAGTATGTGCAGCACTTTTAAAATCACTTGATTTGCAAAGCTGTAATTCAGAAATATCTCCACAGGAGGGCGACATGTTTAAATTAATCAATTAGATTCGCAGTGGTGTCATTCACCAAAATCACCACACGAGGGCGAACATTTTAAATTCATCAGATTCGCAGTGGTGTAATTCAGAAATATCTCCACAGGAGGGTGAAACGTTCATTATTTTAGAACAGCAGCAGTGCAGTCCACAACAACCCCACAAGAGGGCGAATATTTTAAATTCAGTAGATTCAAGATTTGCAAAAGTGTAGTGCAGAGAAATCTCCACAGGAGGGCGCAATATTTGATACATATGTAATATTTGTCTATTGTTAGATCAGATATTCAGTGTGTGTAATAATGTGTTTATTTGTGTGTCGACTCTACAGGATCAGTGAAGTGTTGTGGACTGTAAGCCTGTTGAACAGAAGCAAAGACGTGTGGACAGACGCTGACTGTACTGATGATGATCATCTGCTGCTGCACAGGTGATGTAGATCATGTGTGTGATTGTGTGTGTGTCTGTTCCACATGTCGGTTACCATCATTTTCTTTGTGGAGGGTCACTCCTCTAGAAAGGAAATGATGGTAACCGAAAGAGGTGGGGAAGGGATGAAGGTCCAAAATTTTTATACAGTTCATTTTAAATTTTTTGTCAGGCTGTAAAGTATAACCCCTGCTGGACATGTCTCTGGAAGCTCCAGGGGGAGACCGAACTGGTATCCCCCCTTCTTCAGGCACGCCTCACACTCACTCACCATTCACTCATATCGCAGAGTTCTGGCTGGGATCGAACCAGCAACCCCTGAAGCCATGGGGCAGCGCTCTTACCACAGAGCCACAGATCTCCTGACTGAATAGTTGCTGGAACTGAAGTTAGACTGCTGACCTGTGTGTGAGCTGTTTCAATAAAACAAGAAAGAAGTCAGACTTGATCCCTTGTCTTTATGAGTCTCTTCCTCAGAGATCTTGTGTTTATTCACTCACCCATCATTGGTTTCACATCAGCGTCCGTCATCAGGAGCTCTTGGTGAATATAATGAGCCATAGTGAGGTTTGAAGCCGGGTCTCCTCGACTAAAGCTCAACACTTTATGACCTGAGCTACTGAGTCTAGATAGTGAAGAAGATGTCTAAATGGGGCTTTATCACTAATCTCATTATGACCAAGGTTTGACACATATTTCTTTGTAATTTGGTTCACAAAAAGCCTGTTGCCAAATCTCAAAACCTGTGGCTCAGTGGATGAGCGTTCGACTGCCATTTAGAAGTGTGAAGGATCAAATCTCACCTCTTCTAGAACAAGATACAAGTCAGATTTGAACTCTTGTCTTTATGAGTCTCTTCCTCAGAGATCTTGTGTTTAATCACTCACCCATCATTGGTTTCACATCCGTCATCAGGAGCTCCTGGTGAATATAATAAGCTCAGTTGGACATCAGCCATAGTGAGGTTTGAACCCGGGTCTCCTTGATTAAAGATCAATCCTTTATGACCTGAGCCACTGAGTCTAGATGGTGTAGTAAGTGTCTGAATGGGGCTTTATCACCACTTTCATCATGACCGAGGTTTGACATATATTTCATATTTTGGCTCACAAAACAACTACTGCCAAATGTCAAGCCCTGTGGTTCAGTGGATGAGCATTCGACTGCCATCCAGAAGTGTGAAGGATTGAATTGCATCACGTTTTTCTCAAACCTACTATGTGGGAGGATAACCACATTCTACACATTTTGAAAAAAACAATTAAATAAACACAAATAATTCATATCAAATGTAAATTATTTTAAATAAATGTAAACTGCATCATCTGCTAATATATTATTATATTTCACTATTCAAAATGTGAAAAACATGCTTATTCTTCAATCAAACACATGAACATGTTTCAAATGATCTTACAGCTGCTTGTGGGGCTTTAAATGTTACTAAACACAATTAAACACTGGAAAATATCATCATTTCCTTCTAAAGTCTCCTCATACTGTATTGATGACTCTACACCAAATCTGGCCAATCAAATGATTTGCACAGAAAGTCCCTCCCCCAACAAACATGCTACAGACCAGCAGCACAACAAACACACTTTCTGGACTCTCTACTGGAAATATGAGCTCATAAATACCTTTCCTGGAGCTGTGAATCCGTCTGGATGTGGAGGAGCGTCAGCTGTTGAGCGCAGGTCAAAGATCTGCAGCAGAAACACAACAGACACACGTGTGTATCTTCACTGCTGCAGAGGAGAGAGAGAGAGAGCAATGACTGAAACACAAACACTACAACAACATCACTACAAACTAAACCAACGGAACAAAGTCCCTTACAGGTGAGTCGCGTTACTCTCCATTTCTGCACTTGGTGTGGCTTTTCTTCGCTGTCGGGCTGTAATATCTGCTGTTGACTGACATTATGAGTCTTTCACTGAGCTGTCATCTGCTGGAGCTCAACTTGGCTCCAGTAAAACAGTGTACTTGTGTTGATCTGGTGTCGCTGTTGTCAAAGGGGTTCAGGCTAAAAGAGCAGCTCGCTGAATAAATAAATACTATATAAATCAGGATCGGCAGCGAGACAGGAATTAAACTCAGTTAATCGTGAGCACAGTTGTGCTACATGTCTGTGTGTTTAACCCATTAAAAAATGTAAAGCATATACTGAAACATGTACTCATTCATAAGTGATTATTTTTCTGACTTTATTTAGAGCTTGAGGGCGTATTTTTGATTGACAGTGTGGAAATATCAGAGAATTATGAAGCAATTTTCAAAAACTAATGATTACAGGCTCAACATTAAAAATATTGTTGAACGAAATGCAAAACATAAACAAACTGATCAGCGAGATGTCTGCTTGAACAGAGGAAATGTCACTTGAAACGGAGAGCAGCTGAAGCTGTATTTATTCGTGTTACTGTCTTGACTGCAGGTGAAGTTGGTATGTGCTTGTCAAATGAAGATTTCAGACATTTATATGGATGCTGCACAATTTTTAAAGTCAAATTAAAGAATTTGAGTCCTGAAGAATAAGTAGGAATGAATAAATCTGTGGAGATGTCCAATAGCAGTGTTTCACTGTGTTTGTTTACAGTCTACTGTGGACAGCTGATTTACAAACACATTCAGTGCACTGCTCAGTTCTCTGCCATTTTGATCTATATAAGGGTATTGAGTAGTCTGCTGAGTATAACTGTGCACATAGTATGAAATGCACATTTAAGAATCGTGTCAATCACTCCCCTATTACTGTAATCTTTCTGAAGTGAAAGAACTGCAATACACTTCAGTTGAAGCAGAGGTTGATATTAATTCTGCCTGTTTTTTTTTACATTATAGCTTCAAAATACAACAAAATAAATCTCTGCCGGTCTCTTTTGTTGAGTTTACACATAATGCGGCCTACATTTATCCATAACACAATTTGTCTGTGTGGTTTTGTGTGAGAGAGAGAAAGCAGGCTGCAAGTCAGATCACAGCTGATGTTCACACCGTTCCTAAATATAGTTCATATGAATCTTCTAATTAGAGGAGTATTTTATGGGAAATAAAGGAGCATATAAAACTGTTTCTGGAGGTTTTTTGAACTTACATGAGCCACATGCCTACTAAATATCAGATAACAATTGAACATTTTGAATCAATGCAGTATGTGCAGCACTTTTAAAATCACTTGATTTGCAAAGCTGTAATTCAGAAATATCTCCACAGGAGGGCGACATGTTTAAATTAATCAATTAGATTTGCAGTGGTGTCATTCACCAAAATCACCACACGAGGGCGAACATTTTAAATTCATCAGATTCGCAGTGGTGTAATTCAGAAATATCTCCACAGGAGGGTGAAACGTTCATTATTTTAGAACAGCAGCAGTGCAGTCCACAACAACCCCACAAGAGGGCGAATATTTTAAATTCAGTAGATTCAAGATTTGCAAAAGTGTAGTTCAGAGAAATCTCCACAGGAGGGCGCAATATTTGATACATATGTAATATTTGTCTATTGTTAGATCAGATATTCAGTGTGTGTAATAATGTGTTTATTTGTGTGTCGACTCTACAGGATCAGTGAAGTGTTGTGGACTGTAAGCCTGTTGAACAGAAGCAAAGACGTGTGGACAGACGCTGACTGTACTGATGATGATCATCTGCTGCTGCACAGGTGATGTAGATCATGTGTGTGATTGTGTGTGTGTGTCTGTTCCACATGTCGGTTACCATCATTTTCTTTGTGGAGGGTCACTCCTCTAGAAAGCAAATGATGGTAACCGAAACAGGTGGGGAAGGGACGAAGGTCCAAAATTTTTATACAGTTCATTTTAAATTTTTTTTGCCAGGCTGTAAAGTATAACCCCTGCTGGACATGTCTCTGGAAGCTCCAGGGGGAGACCGAACTGGTATCCCCCCTTCTTCAGGCGCGCCTCACACTCACTCACCATTCACTCATATCGCAGAGTTCTGGCTGGGATCGAACCAGCAACCCCTGAAGCCATGGGGCAGCGCTCTTACCACAGAGCCACAGATCTCCTGACTGAATACTTGCTGGAACTGAAGTTAGACTGCTGACCTGTGTGTGAGCTGTTTCAATAAAACAAGAAAGAAGTCAGACTTGATCCCTTGTCTTTATGAGTCTCTTCCTCAGAGATCTTGTGTTTATTCACTCACCCATCATTGGTTTCACATCAGCGTCCATCATCAGGAGCTCTTGGTGAATATAATGAGCCATAGTGAGGTTTGAACCCGGGTCTCCTCGACTAAAGCTCAACACTTAATGACCTGAGCTACTGAGTCTAGATAGTGAAGAAGATGTCTAAATGGGGCTTTATCACTAATCTCATTATGACCAAGGTTTGACACATATTTCTTTGTAATTTGGTTCACAAAAAGCGTATTGCCAAATCTCAAAACCTGTGGCTCAGTGGATGAGCGTTCGACTGCCATTTAGAAGTGTGAAGGATCAAATCTCACCTCTTCTAGAACAAGATACAAGTCAGATTTGAACTCTTGTCTTTATGAGTCTCTTCCTCAGAGATCTTGTGTTTAATCACTCACCCTCATTGGTTTCACATCCGTCATCAGGAGCTCCTGGTGAATATAATAAGCTCAGTTGGACATCAGCCATAGTGAGGTTTGAACCCGGGTCTCCTTGATTAAAGATCAATCCTTTATGACCTGAGCCACTGAGTCTAGATGGTGTAGTAAGTGTCTGAATGGGGCTTTATCACCACTTTCATCATGACCGAGGTTTGACATATATTTCATATTTTGGCTCACAAAACAACTACTGCCAAATGTCAAGCCCTGTGGTTCAGTGGATGAGCATTCGACTGCCATCCAGAAGTGTGAAGGATTGAATTGCATCACGTTTTTCTCAAACCTACTATGTGGGAGGATAACCACATTCTACACATTTTGAAAAAAAAACAATTAAATAAACACAAATAATTCATATCAAATGTAAATTATTTTAAATAAATGTAAACTGCATCATCTGCTAATATATTATTATATTTCACTATTCAAAATGTGAAAAACATGCTTATTCTTCAATCAAACACATGAACATGTTTCAAATGATCTTACAGCTGCTTGTGGGGCTTTAAATGTTACTAAACACAATTAAACACTGGAAAATATCATCATTTCCTTCTAAAGTCTCCTCATACTGTATTGATGACTCTACACCAAATCTGGCCAATCAAATGCTTTGCACAGAAAGTCCCTCCCCCAACAAACATGCTACAGACCAGCAGCACAACAAACACACTTTCTGGACTCTCTACTGGAAATATGAGCTCATAAATACCTTTCCTGGAGCTGTGAATCCGCCTGGATGTGGAGGAGCGTCAGATGTTGAGCGCAGGTCAAAGATCTGCAGCAGAAACACAACAGACACACGTGTGTATCTTCACTGCTGCAGAGGAGAGAGAGAGAGCAATGAGTGAACACAAACACTACAACAACATCACTACAAACTAAACCAACGGAACAAAGTCCCTTACAGGTGAGTCGCGTTACTCTCCATTTCTGCACTTGGTGTGGCTTTTCTTCGCTGTCGGGCTGTAATATCTGCTGTTGACTGACATTATGAGTCTTTCACTGAGCTGTCATCTGCTGGAGCTCAACTTGGCGCCAGTAAAACAGTGTACTTGTGTTGATCTGGTGTCGCTGTTGTCAAAGGGGTTCAGGCTAAAAGAGCAGCTCGCTGAATAAATAAATACTATATAAATCAGGATCGGCAGCGAGACAGGAATTAAACTCAGTTAATCGTGAGCACAGTTGTGCTACATGTCTGTGTGTTTAACCCATTAAAAAATGTAAAGCATATACTGAAACATGTACTCATTCATAAGTGATTATTTTTCTGACTTTATTTAGAGCTTCAGGGCGTATTTTTGATTGACAGTGTGGAAATATCAGAGAATTATGAAGCAATTTTCAAAAACTAATGATTACAGGCTCAACATTAAAAATATTGTTGAACGAAATGCAAAACATAAACAAACTGATCAGCGAGATGTCTGCTTGAACAGAGGAAATGTCACTTGAAACGGAGAGCAGCTGAAGCTGTATTTATTCGTGTTACTGTCTTGACTGCAGGTGAAGTTGGTATGTGCTTGTCAAATGAAGATTTCAGGCGTTTATATGGATGCTGCACAATTTTTAAAGTCAAATTAAAGAATTTGAGTCCTGAAGAATAAGTAGGAATAAATAAATCTGTGGAGATGTCCAATAGCAGTGTTTCACTGTGTTTGTTTACAGTCTACTGTGGACAGCTGATTTACAAACACATTCAGTGCACTGCTCAGTTCTCTGCCATTTTGATCTATATAAGGGTATTGAGTAGTCTGCTGAGTATAACTGTGCTCATAGTATGAAATGCACATTTAAGAATCGTGTCAATCACTCCCCTATTACTGTAATCTTTCTGAAGTGAAAGAACTGCAATACACTTCAGTTGAAGCAGAGGTTGATATTAATTCTGCCTGTTTTTTTTTACATTATATCTTCAAAATACAACAAAATAAATCTCTGCCGGTCTCTTTTGTTGAGTTTACACATAATGCGGCCTACATTTATCCATAACACAATTTGTCTGTGTGTTTGTGTGTGAGAGAGAGAAAGCAGGCTGCAAGTCAGATCACAGCTGATGTTCACACCGTTCCTAAATATAGTTCATATGAATCTTCTAATTAGAGGAGTATTTTATGGGAAATAAAGGAGCATATAAAACTGTTTCTGGAGGTTTTTTGAACTTACATGAGCCACGTGCCTACTAAATATCAGATAACAATTGAACATTTTGAATCAATGCAGTATGTGCAGCACTTTTAAAATCACTTGATTTGCAAAGCTGTAATTCAGAAATATCTCCACAGGAGGGCGACATGTTTAAATTAATCAATTAGATTCGCAGTGGTGTCATTCACCAAAATCACCACACGAGGGCGAACATTTTAAATTCATCAGATTCGCAGTGGTGTAATTCAGAAATATCTCCACAGGAGGGTGAAACGTTCATTATTTTAGAACAGCAGCAGTGCAGTCCACAACAACCCCACAAGAGGGCGAATATTTTAAATTCAGTAGATTCAAGATTTGCAAAAGTGTAGTGCAGAGAAATCTCCACAGGAGGGCGCAATATTTGATACATATGTAATATTTGTCTATTGTTAGATCAGATATTCAGTGTGTGTAATAATGTGTTTATTTGTGTGTCGACTCTACAGGATCAGTGAAGTGTTGTGGACTGTAAGCCTGTTGAACAGAAGCAAAGACGTGTGGACAGACGCTGACTGTACTGATGATGATCATCTGCTGCTGCACAGGTGATGTAGATCATGTGTGTGATTGTGTGTGTGTCTGTTCCACATGTCGGTTACCATCATTTTCTTTGTGGAGGGTCACTCCTCTAGAAAGGAAATGATGGTAACCGAAAGAGGTGGGGAAGGGATGAAGGTCCAAAATTTTTATACAGTTCATTTTAAATTTTTTGCCAGGCTGTAAAGTATAACCCCTGCTGGACATGTCTCTGGAAGCTCCAGGGGGAGACCGAACTGGTATCCCCCCTTCTTCAGGCGCGCCTCACACTCACTCACCATTCACTCATATCGCAGAGTTCTGGCTGGGATCGAACCAGCAACCCCTGAAGCCATGGGGCAGCGCTCTTACCACAGAGCCACAGATCTCCTGACTGAATACTTGCTGGAACTGAAGTTAGACTGCTGACCTGTGTGTGAGCTGTTTCAATAAAACAAGAAAGAAGTCAGACTTGATCCCTTGTCTTTATGAGTCTCTTCCTCAGAGATCTTCTGTTTATTCACTCACCCATCATTGGTTTCACATCAGCGTCCATCATCAGGAGCTCTTGGTGAATATAATGAGCCATAGTGAGGTTTGAACCCGGGTCTCCTCGACTAAAGCTCAACACTTTATGACCTGAGCTACTGAGTCTAGATAGTGAAGAAGATGTCTAAATGGGGCTTTATCACTAATCTCATTATGACCAAGGTTTGACACATATTTCTTTGTAATTTGGTTCACAAAAAGCCTGTTGCCAAATCTCAAAACCTGTGGCTCAGTGGATGAGCGTTCGACTGCCATTTAGAAGTGTGAAGGATCAAATCTCACCTCTTCTAGAACAAGATACAAGTCAGATTTGAACTCTTGTCTTTATGAGTCTCTTCCTCAGAGATCTTGTGTTTAATCACTCACCCATCATTGGTTTCACATCCGTCATCAGGAGCTCCTGGTGAATATAATAAGCTCAGTTGGACATCAGCCATAGTGAGGTTTGAACCCGGGTCTCCTTGATTAAAGATCAATCCTTTATGACCTGAGCCACTGAGTCTAGATGGTGTAGTAAGCGTCTGAATGGGGCTTTATCACCACTTTCATCATGACCGAGGTTTGACATATATTTCATATTTTGGCTCACAAAACAACTACTGCCAAATGTCAAGCCCTGTGGTTCAGTGGATGAGCATTCGACTGCCATCCAGAAGTGTGAAAGATTGAATTGCATCACGTTTTTCTCAAAACTACTATGTGGGAGGATAACCACATTCTACACATTTTGAAAAAAACAATTAAATAAACACAAATAATTCATATCAAATGTAAATTATTTTAAATAAATGTAAACTGCATCATCTGCTAATATATTATTATATTTCACTATTCAAAATGTGAAAAACATGCTTATTCTTCAATCAAACACATGAACATGTTTCAAATGATCTTACAGCTGCTTGTGGGGCTTTAAATGTTACTAAACACGATTAAACACTGGAAAATATCATCATTTCCTTCTAAAGTCTCCTCATACTGTATTGATGACTCTACACCAAATCTGGCCAATCAAATGCTTTGCACAGAAAGTCCCTCCCCCAACAAACATGCTACAGACCAGCAGCACAACAAACACACTTTCTGGACTCTCTACTGGAAATATGAGCTCATAAATACCTTTCCTGGAGCTGTGAATCCGTCTGGATGTGGAGGAGCGTCAGCTGTTGAGCGCAGGTCAAAGATCTGCAGCAGAAACACAACAGACACACGTGTGTATCTTCACTGCTGCGGAGGAGAGAGAGAGAGAGAGCAATGAGTAAACACAAACACTACAACAACATCACTACAAACTAAACCAACGGAACAAAGTCCCTTACAGGTGAGTCGCGTTACTCTCCATTTCTGCACTTGGTGTGGCTTTTCTTCGCTGTCGGGCTGTAATATCTGCTGTTGACTGACATTATGAGTCTTTCACTGAGCTGTCATCTGCTGGAGCTCAACTTGGCGCCAGTAAAACAGTGTACTTGTGTTGATCTGGTGTCGCTGTTGTTAAAGGGGTTCAGGCTAAAAGAGCAGCTCGCTGAATAAATAAATACTATATAAATCAGGATCGGCAGCGAGACAGGAATTAAACTCAGTTAATCGTGAGCACAGTTGTGCTACATGTCTGTGTGTTTAACCCATTAAAAAATGTAAAGCATATACTGAAACATGTACTCATTCATAAGTGATTATTTTTCTGACTTTATTTAGAGCTTCAGGGCGTATTTTTGATTGACAGTGTGGAAATATCAGAGAATTATGAAGCAATTTTCAAAAACTAATGATTACAGGCTCAACATTAAAAATATTGTTGAACGAAATGCAAAACATAAACAAACTGATCAGCGAGATGTCTGCTTGAACAGAGGAAATGTCACTTGAAACGGAGAGCAGCTGAAGCTGTATTTATTCGTGTTACTGTCTTGACTGCAGGTGAAGTTGGTATGTGCTTGTCAAATGAAGATTTCAGGCGTTTATATGGATGCTGCACAATTTTTAAAGTCAAATTAAAGAATTTGAGTCCTGAAGAATAAGTAGGAATAAATAAATCTGTGGAGATGTCCAATAGCAGTGTTTCACTGTGTTTGTTTACAGTCTACTGTGGACAGCTGATTTACAAACACATTCAGTGCACTGCTCAGTTCTCTGCCATTTTGATCTATATAAGGGTATTGAGTAGTCTGCTGAGTATAACTGTGCTCATAGTATGAAATGCACATTTAAGAATCGTGTCAATCACTCCCCTATTACTGTAATCTTTCTGAAGTGAAAGAACTGCAATACACTTCAGTTGAAGCAGAGGTTGATATTAATTCTGCCTGTTTTTTTTTACATTATATCTTCAAAATACAACAAAATAAATCTCTGCCGGTCTCTTTTGTTGAGTTTACACATAATGCGGCCTACATTTATCCATAACACAATTTGTCTGTGTGTTTGTGTGTGAGAGAGAGAAAGCAGGCTGCAAGTCAGATCACAGCTGATGTTCACACCGTTCCAAATATAGTTCATATGAATCTTCTAATTAGAGGAGTATTTTATGGGAAATAAAGGAGCATATAAAACGGTTTCTGGAGGTTTTTTGAACTTACATGAGCCACGTGCCTACTAAATATCAGATAACAATTGAACATTTTGAATCAATGCAGTATGTGCAGCACTTTTAAAATCACTTGATTTGCAAAGCTGTAATTCAGAAATATCTCCACAGGAGGGCGACATGTTTAAATTAATCAATTAGATTCGCAGTGGTGTCATTCACCAAAATGTAGATTCAAGATTTGCAAAAGTGTAGTGCAGAGAAATCTCCACAGGAGGGCGCAATATTTGATACATATGTAATATTTGTCTATTGTTAGATCAGATATTCAGTGTGTGTAATAATGTGTTTATTTGTGTGTCGACTCTACAGGATCAGTGAAGTGTTGTGGACTGTAAGCCTGTTGAACAGAAGCAAAGACGTGTGGACAGACGCTGACTGTACTGATGATGATCATCTGCTGCTGCACAGGTGATGTAGATCATATGTGTGTGATTGTGTGTGTGTCTGTTCCACATGTCGGTTACCATCATTTTCTTTGTGGAGGGTCACTCCTCTAGAAAGCAAATGATGGTAACCGAAAGAGGTGGGGAAGGGATGAAGGTCCAAAAATTTTATACAGTTCATTTTAAATTTTTTTGCCAGGCTGTAAAGTATAACCCCTGCTGGACATGTCTCCGGAAGCTCCAGGGGGAGACCGAACTGGTATCCCCCCTTCTTCAGGCGCGCCTCACACTCACTCACCATTCACTCATATCACAGAGTTCTGGCTGGGATCGAACCAGCAACCCCTGAAGCCATGGGGCAGCGCTCTTACCACGGAGCCACAGATCTCCTGTCTGTACACATGCTGGAACTGAAATTTGACTCAATCTGATCTGTGATATTAATAATAAACTAAGTTGTTAAGTAACCTGTTTATGTGTCATGAACCTATGTCTTCATCATCATCTCGTTCTCAAAGCACATGTTTATCCACTGACCCACCATGGATTCACAGCTTAGTAACACATTTAAGCAATTTTGATGTATTTAATGATTACAATTGAACATAATTGAACATAACTTGCCTTGCCTAATTGATAATGGGATTCGAGCTCAAGACCACACGCTTGAAATCACAGCTCATTAATACTTGTACCACTGAGGCTGCAGAGGTTAGCCCTGTTTTATTTCAATGAGTCAACTTGACTCTAATGAATGCTGTGGTGAAATATAAACCACATCCCTACAAATAGATTTTATTACACCCTCTTGGGGTGATTTTTGTGAACTACATCACTACAAAAAGACTTCATTGCGCCCTCATATGGTGATTTTTGTGAACTACATCACTACAAATGGACTTTAATGCGACCTCCTGTGGTGGTTCTTGCTAACTATATCAAATTGACTTTATTGCGCCCTCATGTGGTGATTTTTGTGAACTACATCGCTACAAATTGACTTTAATGCGACCTCCTGTGGTGGTTTTTGCTAACTATATCAAATTGACTTTATTGCGCACTCCTGTGGTGATTTTTGTAAATTACATTGCAAACAAATTAACTTTAATCCACCAACTGTGGGGATTTTTATGAACTACATCACTACAAATGGACTTTATTGCACCCTCTTGTGGTTATTTTTTGTGAACTACATTGCTACAATTGACTTTATTGCACTCTCCTGTGGTGATTTGTTACCTACATTGACTTTATTGATCCTTAATTTAATGTGCCCTCCGGTGGTGATTTTTGTGAACTACATCACTACAAATGGACCATAATGTGCCCTCCTGTAGTGATTTACTAACTGCATTGACTTATTCTTCATTTTTGTGAACTAAATCACTAAAATTTACTTTATTGATCCATAATGCATCACACCCTCCTGTGGTGATTTTTGTTAACTACAAATTGAATTGAAATTGTGAACATTTGTATGAGAAAACCTCACTCTCTATGTCTAGTAGTGCTTCTGCTTGAGTAACTTAATTAAACATGTCAGTTACTCAAAAAAGTAACCCATATCCAGTAATTAAAGACCTTTATTAACTGTTTACATGTCAAACTCAAACTGTTAACACATGCAAATTAAACAACTTATAAAAGCAAATACCTTTATGATGAGAAAAAACAGAGCACAGACCTGCATGGACGTTACGAGCAGTCCTGGAGACCTTGATTGGCTTCAGGTGTTTTTA
Organism: Danio aesculapii; assembly: GCF_903798145.1. Lineage (NCBI taxonomy): Eukaryota > Metazoa > Chordata > Actinopteri > Cypriniformes > Danionidae > Danio > Danio aesculapii. The sequence continues at coordinate 51,896,951 of NC_079438.1, forward strand.
ATCAGGTTGTAGTTAAATTCAGGAGAGTGGAGCAGGATTAGACACGCCTCCTTATTTTAAATCTCTTTCCTCCTGTTTTTCCATGTTTTAATGAAACACTTTTTCCTCACAAGGATTTTGTGGGAGAGTGGTTAGTTGTTTGCGTCTTGGTACAAGAAAGTCTGTATTTAAATCCCACAATTGCTGATCTACAAAGTGTATTTTAATAAATTGTTCAGGTTCAAAGTCACATTAAAAATCTTTAATTTAAATATATAAAATCCTATGAGAAGATTTAAGGTTCCACAAGCTTGTCATCCCCTGTGGCTCGATAGATGGTTGTTTGAACTTTGGTGATGAATTCTTTGGGTTCAAACCCCACACTTACCAAAGTTTATATTTAATAAGTAATACAAGTCCAACAAGATCAAAATCTCTATTTGAAACACACTGCGCTGTGAATAGTTATTTGGCTTTTGGTCTAGGAATGTCTGGGTTCGAATCCCACAAACACCAAAGTCCTTGTTTACTAAGTAATTTAGGTGCAAAAAGGTCTAAAGCTCCATTTTGAACACACTTGCATTGTTTCTGTGTGGCGCAGCGATCAATTGTATGACCTTTGGTCCAGAAATGTCAGAGGATTGAATCCCACAAACACCAAAGTGCTTTTTTACCAAGCAGTTTAAACTCTCTTTCATCATTTCAGATTTAGTGGTACAGTGGATGTTTGCTTAATTTCTGGTTCAGAAACGTCTGGATTCGAATCACAAAGTCACCAAAGTGTTTATTTACTTATTTCTCACAATTTCAGGTCACGTTTAAGTAAGCAGTGGTTATAATCTATCCTACAGTTAAAAAAACACACAAACATTACGCAGACTCAGTGGCACTAGGGAAACATCCTTTGTGCTTCAAACATGAAGTCTTGGGTTCAAACCTTACTCTTGCTAGTTTTAAGCAATATCTCTATGCAATTATACACATAAAAATTCTAAACACATTTACTGGTACAACCTCTGTAGTGCAGTGGCTATATACTTGACTATCATGTAGGTAAGTCAGGGTTCAAAACCTGCACATCCATATTGTTCTCTCCAATAACACAGCTGTCAAAAATATCATAACCAAAACATGTGGCTGATTGTCACACTCAGTGGCTCAGCAGATAAAGCATTCAGCTTTTACCTTGGAGACAGGGGTTCAAATCCCAATCTTGCTTATGTTCATTTGCAGTCCATAAACCCAACAATACGCGCCAAATGACAGCTGTCAACAGGAAAGCCATGGTGGCACTAACGGCTTAACACATGTTGGTTGGAGACAAGGTTGCGGTACTATGAGGGTTTGAAACCCGCCAAAAACAGAAAGCTGTGGCCACAGCAAATTACTTGTGGCGGTAATACAAAGAAGAGATGGAAACAAGAAGCAAACTGGGGTGGAAGCACAAACCCGGAGTAATCTGAGGCTGTAACAGAGAAAGGCAACCAGCCACGGACCAAAGAAGATGGGATACAGACTGATCACATACCTGGGTCGGTAAGACAGTTGACAGCTGGACAGAGAGATGAGAAGTAAATGGGGTCAGGATAAGAGAGGAGGTGAGGCTGGAGGAGGAAATAATTTAAGTTTATTTTTTTAAATAATACTTTCATTTTTATTAAGAGTAGTAGCATGCACTGGGTTCAAACCCTGCTGTTATATGATGTGTCAAGGTCTCATACCAAGTGCTCTGACCACTAGACCATCTGCAGCCATACACATACATGCGCTTCAGGGTGTTTTGAAGTGAACATAATTTCCCACATTTAGAAAAAAAAACAGAAAAAACTAAATTAATTGAAAAAATAATAATTTAATTGTTATAAAACAGATTTAAACATGCACTAAAATATATGTTTAAAATCAGAATTAAACATATTAGTTTTAATTTATAATAAAAAATCTAAAATATATTTTTAATTTACATTAAAAAAAACATTGAAAAAGATAAAAAAATGCAAACAGATTTAGACAAACACTGTATAATATGTATGCTTTGCAATATGAACACTATAAAACACAATTGTATATAATAAGTTAATTAAACATCAACCGTTTCTTAAATGTAAATATACACAAATGGTGTCTTTTGGCTCATTTTAATTTAATGCATTTATAGACTGAATAATTAGAAGCTGATCTAGGATATTATTTCTTGTCATTTCATTATATTTTGATATTTAATATTAGTCACGAAGTGCAAACTCTGCAGAAAACATTATGAAAGCTTACCTTATCAATATTAAGTGCTGTGAGTTTAAATTTAAAATGTTTTTACTTGTTACAGTTAAATGCCTATCATGATTTCAGTATTAATGAACGGTACCTATATCTGAACATACAAAAAATAAATAATTAGTAGCAATAATAAAATAATAATATTAGTCACAATGAGGAAGACCTAAAGAACAGAAAACATTATGGATGCTTATCAAGTGCTGTGAGTTTGAGTCAAATGTGCATTGAAAAAAGCAACATGCACAAAACTTTTCTCTAAGTTTGTTATAAGAATTTAGATCTGTCAGCAAAAGAAAAGCACTTTAAGATAAAATAAAAATAAGAATTTAAAATCGAATAATAAAGTAATAATAAAAATATTTAAAAATTCAACAATAATATTTTCTAATATTATAAAATACAAATACTTATTATTATTATTATTATTGTTATATGCAGATTATTATTATTTTTACAACAGTACATTTTCGGCCATTTACTATTACATCTACTATTTTTATAAATGCTTATTCTTGCACAAAAAAACCAAAATGACCAAGAAATGAGTGATGACTCATCTTGCACTACACCAGTTTTGTCCAATCAAATGCTTCCTAAACAAATCTCCCCACCAACGCAGGCCACATGTGAAAGACCAGCAGCACAACAAACACACTTTCTGGACTCTCTACTGGAAATATGAGCTCATAAATACCTTTACTGAAGCTGTAAATCCGCCTAAAGTGTTTGGAGGACTGTCAGAAAGATGAAAGATGTACAACAGAAACACGTGTGTATCTTCACTGCTGCAGAGGAGAGAGAGAGCAATGACTGAACACAAACACTCCAACAACATCACTACAAACTAAACAAACAAAACAAAGTCCCTTACAGGTGAGTCGCGTTACTCTCCATTTCTGCACTTGGTGTGGCTTTTCTTTGTTGTCGGGCTGCTGTAATATCTGCTGTTGACTGACATTATGAGTCTTTCACTGAGCTGTCATCTGCTGGAGCTCAACTTGACGCCAGTAAAACGGTTTACCTGTGTTGATCTGGTGTCGCTGTTGTCAAAGGGGTTCAGGCTCAAGGAGCAGCTCGCTGACGCCGCCTAGTGGAGCGGATCAGGAACTGCGCTTAACTGATAATGCGCTTGCTGTAACATCATGTAGCAACAACCAAAAAATCTATACTTTATGTAATGTATATAAGTTAAAGCTGAGTATGTAATAGTTTCTACAAAACTTATAAATGAAGTGTGAAAGTTGCAATGTTAATGTTTGTTCAGACTGTTTTTATTATTTTATTTAACTTTTATTTTTATTTGAGTACTCAACACGTACAAAATATCAAATTCAGCAGTCAGTAGTATGTTTCTAACAGAATTTCAGTCAATTTCAGTCGATACACATTACTGTGGCTAAATAGACTGCATATGGAAATTTTAGACAGAAAAGAGGGAAAGAAAAACAAAGGGTCATTACAGCAAAATATGAAATTACTTTATTAGAGACGTAGCTCTGTTTCCAGTTAAAAACTTAATAAATTATGTTAAATTTATAAATATCCAAAGTTGGGGTTTAGGTTACTCCATTTGGATTGATGAATAGTAAGAAAATATTAATAATAAATCTTCTTTTTAGAAACATTACATCTATTTGATCAAAGTAAAACAAATAATAGTGCAGGCTAGTATTATTATTATTGTTATATACAAAATATTATTATTATTATTATTATTACAAGCAGTACATTTTAGGCCATTTACTATTAGCTGTACTATTATTATAAATGTTTATTCTTGCATAAAAAACAAAATGACCAAGAAATGAGTGAGGGCCAGACGGAATCTGCGGACGCTTTTTGCTTTTTCTGCAGAGAATTTTGGTAATAATCTGCACATAAAAATGTTTGGGAATTTGGAAGAAAGTGTTCATTGCATGCATTTTTTGTGAAAACAATGAAAGATGATTGACCGTTTGTTCCTCGTAGACTTCTGTTCAGCTGGTTGTGTGAACAGTTTGGAAAGTGTGGCTTCAGATCTCCACAATGCCTGTCAGTGGTTGAAAAGATCTGTAAGCATTCAATTATTTTTAATATGTTTAATTATGTTGTATAACACTGTTCAGCACAAATAAAAAGCAGTTAATAACTGGGAATAATTCAGTGTTAATAATAATAGATAAAGTAAAAATACAGATAAATGTGGTGTTTTGTGGAGGTTGAAGCTGTTAAAATAAAAATAATTATCTCTAATATTCAAAACTCCTGACGTTCAAGCAAAATCAGTGTTAAACTCTTCATTAAATAAACAATGACGCTTTGAAGTTACATTAAAAGAAGAGAGGATCTATCATATTGATTTGTTTCAAATTCCTTATCATCGCATCTTTTCCTTGCATCCTGAGGTGAAAAGGAAAGAAAGTAAAGGAGAAGGTAAAGGAGGATGCAGAAATAAGACTTGAGAAACACCATGAGTCTCCAGCCAAGAGAAAATCACTGATTTCACAAGTCTGACTGAGAGTGAGCCAAGAACAGGACGTCCTCTGAGTCAAGATTATTAGAGTTTAGCATTTGTAATTTAGGTTTTATTTCAATACTTTGTTTAAATTCAGTTTCAGTTCGTTTCACTGATGGTTTTATTAGTTTTAGTTTAGTTTTTATCTTGTGAACACGTCTCTCTTTAGTTTTTATGTTTACTTTTAGTTTTAGTAATTCTAGTTCCAGAGCAAAGTTTAGTGTTTACACAGATTGTATTTTTGCACAACTCTTAGTAACACAAATAAAACAATTGTTTAACAAACACTGGATCCAAAATAATTCAGACAAATCCTGCAGAATTTGATACATACTTCAACTTCTTTATATGAAATATCACACTGTATATGTAGATAAACTTGCCTAGTTTACATTTTCTGAGAAAAGGCATGTTTATAATCTTCTGCTTTACTGCTGTGTTTGGCTGTAAAAGCACATCTACAGCTGTTTCTCTAAACAGGTCAGGATGATTTCTTTTTGCTGATTATTTTATTTCAGTTAATGTAAATGTATTTTGGCCGATAGTTTTAGTCTTAGTTATCATGTACTAAAATAACCTCTGAGCTTGAGTGTGGCTGACTGTTTCTAATCATAGTAACACTAAAATCATGTTCACTTCTGTCAGTTGTGTGTGAAATAAATATGCGGTTAAAGGTGAAGCTTGTTGTAAGCCCAGTGTATGAAATGTGTCTGAGTGATCTTTCCACTTGTGAAGTTGAACTGAACATTTACAGTTGATTTATTTTATTTTAGTCTGTCTAAAGTATAGAACCACTCTTAGTCATGGTCCTGGATGCTCCAGGAGGAGACACTAATTCACCAAAATCTCCACAAGAGGGCGAAATATTTCAGTTCATTACTTTAGATTTTCAGTGATGTAATTCACCAAAATCTGCACAAGAGGGTGAAACTTTGGATTTCTTTACTTTAGAAAGGCAGCAATTCAGTTCACAAATATCACCACAAGAGGGCGAATATTTTAAATTCATTAGGTTGAAGATTTGCAAATGAGTAATTCAAAGAAATCTCCACAGGAGGGCGCAATATTTGATACATTTGTAATATTTGTCTATTTGTTTATTGTTAGATCAGATATTCAGTGTGTGTAATAATGTATTTATTTCTGTCGACTCTACAGGATCAGTGAAGTGTTGTGGACTGTAAGCCTGTTGAACAGAAGCAGAGATGTGTGGACAGACACTGACTGTACTGACGATGATCATCTGGGGCTGCACAGGTGATGTAGATCATGTGTGTGATTGTGTGTGTGTGTCTGTTCCACATGTCGGTTACCATCATTTTCTTTGTAGAGGGTCACTCCTCTAGAAAGCAAATGATGGTAACCGAAAGAGGTGGGGAAGGGACGAAGGTCCAAAATTTTTATACAGTTCATTTTAAATTTTTTGCCAGGCTGTAAAGTATAACCCCTGCTGGGTATGTCTCCGGAAGCTCCAGGGGGAGACCGAACTGGTATCCCCCCTTCTTCAGGCGCGCCTCACACTCACTCACCATTCACTCATATCGCAGAGATCTGACTGGGATTGAACCAGCAACCCCTGAAGCCATGGGGCAGCGCTCTTACCACAGAGCCACAGATCTCCTGTCTGAACATTTGCTGGAACTAAAATTTGACTTGATCTGAGCTTTGACTACACAATAAAGTAGTTAAAGAAGTTAAACTCTGTTCATGCTGAATTGGAACCCATATCATTTTTTGTGGCGTGAGATCTCAAACCAAGCGCTCTAACCACAGAGCCGCAGATCTCCTGTTTGATCACCTGCTGGAACTCATATTTCACTGCGTACCTGTGTGCGGGATGCTAAAGAAGTTAAATCTTTGCTGAAGTTTGAACTTCGGTCTGTTGTGATGGATTGAGATTTCATACTAAGTGCTCCTACCACAGGGCCATAGATCTTGTAACTGAGTGTTGGCAGGAACTTTTATTTCACTCTATGTTACCTGTGATTTTATGATAAATAAGTAAATCTCTCCTCATGCTAAGGTTTGAACCCTTGCTCTCTCTGGTGGGTAGAAAGTGCATACCACGTGCTCTTACCACAGAGCCACAGATGTCCTATTTAAACTCTTGCTGGAGCTTATATTTCACTGTTGACCAGTGTGTGAGCTGTCACTTGTCAATAAAAGATGCTCTTAGTGGGATTTGAACCCTTTTTCTTAATGAAGACCTCTACCTTAGAGAACATGTGCGTTTTCACTTACCCATCAAGGATTTCATAACGGTGGCTGGCATTTGAGTGATTTTGTTACTAGCTGAGAGTCATGATTTAGAGAACTTTGTTAAGTGTAGGATTCGAACCTAGACGCTCCAACGCCAAAACTCAAATGATTATCCACTGCACCACTCAACCTGTTATGACACATAAGTGTTTTAAATGAAGTTTTAGACTTTTAGGCCAAATTAGTAAATCAGTATTGTGGTGATTGTTGATTTCAAACCCAGACTATCCAACACCAAAGTACAAACAACTATCCACTGAGCCATGGAACATGAGTCCATCTTAAACCACTTTAAATCATCTTATAGACTTGATTAGATCAAATTAAATGTTATTACTTTGAACAGTAATAATTTATCAAAATCCCTTTGACATTTCAGCATTCGTAGGATTCGAGCACAGACTTTCTTGCACTAAGAGGGAAACAACTATCCACGTGCCCACAGAAGCACAACTGTTCATGTCTAGAAACACATATAATATTTAAACTTCATCCTGATAAACAACAATAAAAATGTTTGAATATCATGTTTATAAAACGTTTTCAGAAATAAACAAATCACTCAGATTATGATTCCTAACTTATTTACTATTAGACATAAGAATTACATACAAAACAGAAAAAAGAAAAGAGAAAACATACCTAAGCCTACTTTTTTCAGCGAGTTAGTTAAAAGAGCCCCTGTTCTCGCCAAAGGTTATACTAAATCTGACTTGAAATGAGATTTAAAATTGAACATAGCACTACATAACTTACTCTAAACACAATGACAAACAGATCTGCAGCTTCAGATCTAAATTTAATACCTTGCATAAGCATTTACAGCCTGAAGAGACAGCTAGTTATTTATTCGTAATCTGCAGCCAATCACCAATCAGCATGTAACCCTTGTGGGCAAAAAGTGTAACATTAAAACATGAAAAAGTGATGTGAGGAAGGAGAATTAAAATAAGGAGGCGTGTCTAATCCTGCTCCACTTTCCTGAGTTTAACTACAACCTGACTGAAAACACCTGAAGCCAATCAAGGTCTTCAGGACTGCTCGTAACGTCCATGCAGGTCTGTGCTCTGTGTTTCTAACTCATATTAAAGGTATTTGCTTTTATAAGTTGTTTAATTTGCATGTGTTAACAGTTTGAGTTTGACATGTAAACAGTTAATTAAGATCTTTAATGACTGGATATGGGTTACTTTTTTGAGTAACTGACATGTTTAATCAAGCTACTCAAGCAGAAGCATTACTAGACATAGAGAGTGAGGTTTTCTCATACAAATGTTCATAGTTTCAATTCAATTTGTAGTGAACAAAAATCACCACAGGAGGGTGTGATGCATTATGGATCAATAAAGTAAATTTTAGTGATGTAGTTCACAAAAACCCTACAGGAGGGCACGTTAAATGAAGGATCAATAAAGTCAATGTAGTTAACAAATCATTGCAGGAGGGCGAAATAACGTGAATTTGAAGCGATATAGTTCACAATCACCACAGGAGGGCGCAATAAAGAGAATTTGTAGCTGTACTTGCCAACAATCACCACAGGAGGGCGCAATGTGAATTTGTAGCGCTGTATTTGCCAACAATCACCACAGGAGGGCGCAATAATGTGAATTTGTAGCGATGTACTTGCCAACAATCACCACAGGAGGGCTCAATAATATGAATTTGTAGCGATGTTCTTGCCAACAATCACTACAGGAGGGCGCAATAATGTGAATTTGTAGCAATGTACTTGCCAACAATCACCACACGAGGGCGCAATTAGGTGAATTTGTAGTTATGTACTTGCCAACAATCACCACAGGAGGGCTCAATAATGTGAATTTGTAGTGATGTACTTGCCAACAATCACCACAGGAGGGCGCAATAATGTGAATTTGTAGCGATGTACTTGCCAACAATCACCACAGGAGGGCGCAATAATGTGAATTTGTAGTAATGTACTTGCCAACAATCACCACAGGAGGGCGCAATAATGTGAATTTGTAGTAATGTACTTGCCAACAATCACCACAGGAGGGAGCAATAATGTGAATTTGTAGCGATGTACTTGCCATCAATCACCACAGGAGGGCGCAATAATGTGAATTTGTAGCAATGTACTTGCCAACAATCACCACAGGAGGGCACAATAATGTGAATTTGTAGTGATGTACTTGCCAACAATCACCACAGGAGGGGGCAATAATGTGAATTTGTAGTGATGTACTTTCCAACAATCACCACAGGAGGGAGCAATAATGTGAATTTGTAGTGATGTACTTGCCAACAATCACCACAGGAGGGAGCAATAATGTGAATTTGTAGCGATGTACTTGCCAACAATCACCACAGGAGGGCGCAATAATGTGAATTTGTAGCGATGTACTTGCCAACAATCACCACAGGAGGGGGCAATGTGAATTTGTAGCTGTACTTGCCAACAATCACCACAGGAGGGAGCAATAATGTGAATTTGTAGCAATGTACTTGCCAACAATCACCACAGGAGGGCGCAATAATGTGAATTTGTAGCAATGTACTTGCCAACAATCACCACAGGAGGGCGCAATAATGTGAATTTGTAGCAATGTACTTGCCAACAATCACCACAGGAGGGCGCAATAATGTGAATTTGTAGCGATGTACTTGCCAACAATCACCACAGGAGGGCGCAATAATGTGAATTTGTAGCGATGTACTTGCCAACAATCACCACAGGAGGGCGCAATAATGTGAATTTGTAGCGATGTACTTGCCAACAATCACCACAGGAGGGCGCAATAATGTGAATTTGTAGCGATGTACTTGTCAACAATCACCACAGGAGGGCGCAATAATGTGAATTTGTAGCGATGTACTTGCCAACAATCACCACAGGAGGGCGCAATAATGTGAATTTGTAGTAATGTACTTTCCAACAATCACCACAGGAGGGCGCAATAATGTGACTTTGTAGCGATGTACTTGCCAACAATCACCACAGGAGGGAGCAATAATGTCAATTTGTAGCGATGTACTTGCCAACAATCACCACAGGAGGGGGCAATGTGAACTTGTAGCGATGTACTTGCCAACAATCACCACAGGAGGGCGCAATAATGTGAATTTGTAGCAATGTACTTGCCAACAATCACCACAGGAGGGCGCAATAATGTGAATTTGTAGCAATGTACTTGCCAACAATCACCACAGGAGGGCGCAATAATGTGAATTTGTAGCAATGTACTTGCCAACAATCACCACAGGAGGGCGCAATAATGTGAATTTGTAGCAATGTACTTGCCAACAATCACCACAGGAGGGCGCAATAATGTGAATTTGTAGCAATGTACTTGCCAACAATCACCACAGGAGGGTGTAATACATTGAGAATCAGTGGAGTCTATTAAAATAAAACAGGCTGTATCTCTGTGGGCTCCGTGGTGCAAGTAATAAGGAGCTGTGACAGCAAGTGTGGGGTGGGGGGATCTAATCCCACTCTTAATTATGTTAAATTGCAATCATTAATTACAACAAAATTGCTTAAATGCGCCACTTCATTGTGAATCCATAGTGGGTCTGTGGAAAAAACATGTACCCTGAGAACGAGTTGATGATGGAGGCATAGGTTCATGGCACACGTACAGGTTACTTTACTTTGATGTTTATTATTAAAATCACAGCTCAGATCGAGTCAAATTTCAGTTCCAGCGAGTGTTCAGACAGGAGATCTGTGGCTCTGTGGTAAGAGCGCTGCCCCATGGCTTCAGGGGTTGCTGGTTCGATCCCAGCCAGAGCTCTGCGATATGAGTGAATGGTGAGTGAGTGTGAGGCGCGTCTGAAGAAGGGGGGATACCAGTTCGGTCTCCCCCTGGAGCTTCCGGAGACATGTCCAGCAGGGGTTATACTTTACAGCCTGGCAAAAAATTTAAAATGAACTGTATAAAAATTTTGGACCTTCATCCCTTCCCCACCTCTTTCGGTTACCATCATTTGCTTTCTAGAGGAGTGACCCTCCACAAAGAAAATGATGGTAACCGACATGTGGAACAGACACACACACACAATCACACACATGATCTACATCACCTGTGCAGCAGCAGATGATCATCATCAGTACAGTCAGCGTCTGTCCACACGTCTCTGCTTCTGTTCAACAGGCTTACAGTCCACAACACTTCACTGATCCTGTAGAGTCGACACACAAATAAACACATTATTACACACACTGAATAACTGATCTAACAATAGACAAATATTACATATGTATCAAATATTGCGCCCTCCTGTGGAGATATCTCTGAACTACACTTTTGCAAATCTTGAATCTACTGAGTTTAAAATATTCGCCCTCTTGTGGGGTTGTTGTGGACTGCACTGCTGCCGTTCTAAAATAATGAACGTTTCACCCTCCTGTGGAGATATTTCTGAATTACACCACTGCGAATCTAATGAATTTAAAATATTAAATTCAGAGAACTGAGCAGTGCACTGAATGTGTTTGTAAATCAGCTGTCCACAGTAGACTGTAAACAAACACAGTGAAACACTGCTATTGGACATCTCCACAGATTTATTTATTCCTACTTATTCTTCAGGACTCAAATTCTTTAATTTGCCTTTAAAAATTGTGCAGCATCCATATAAACGCCTGAAATCTTCATTTGACAAGCACATACCAACTTCATCTGCAGTCAAGACAGTGACACGAATAAATACAGCTTCAGCTGCTCTCCGTTTCAAGTGACATTTCCTCTGTTCAAGCAGACATCTCGCTGATCAGTTTGTTTATGTTTTGCATTTCGTTCAACAATATTTTTAATGTTGAGCCTGTAATCATTAGTTTTTGAAAATTGCTTCATAATTCTTTGATATTTCCACACTGTCAATCAAAAATACGCCCTGAAGCTCTAAATAAAGTCAGAAAAATAATCACTTATGGATGAGTACATGTTTCAGTATATGCTTTACATTTTTTAATGGGTTAAACACACAGACATGTAGCACAACTGTGCTCACGATTAACTGAGTTTAATTCCTGTCTCGCTGCCGATCCTGATTTATATAGTATTTATTTATTTATTCAGCGAGCTGCTCTTTTAGCCTGAACCCCTTTGACAACAGCGACACCAGATCAACACAAGTACACTGTTTTACTGGCGCCAAGTTGAGCTCCAGCAGATGACAGCTCAGTGAAAGACTCATAATGTCAGTCAACAGCAGATATTACAGCCCGACAGCGAAGAAAAGCCACACCAAGTGCAGAAATGGAGAGGAACGCGACTCACCTGTAAGGGACTTTGTTCCGTTGGTTTAGTTTGTAGTGATGTTGTTGTAGTGTTTGTGTTCACTCATTGCTCTCTCTCTCTCCTCTGCAGCAGTGAAGATACACACGTGTGTCTGTTGTGTTTCTGCTGCAGATCTTTGACCTGCGCTCAACATCCAGGCGGATTCACAGCTCCAGGAAAGGTATTTATGAGCTCATATTTCCAGTAGAGAGTCCAGAAAGTGTGTTTGTTGTGCTGCTGGTCTGTAGCATGTTTGTTGGGGGAGGGACTTTCTGTGCAAAGCATTTGATTGGCCAGATTTGGTGTAGAGTCATCAATACAGTATGAGGAGACTTTAGAAGGAAATGATGATATTTTCCAGTGTTTAATTGTGTTTAGTAACACTTAAAGCCCCACAAGCAGCTGTAAGATCATTTGAAACATGTTCATGTGTTTGATTGAAGAATAAGCATGTTTTTCACATTTTGAATAGTGAAATATAATAATATATTAGCAGATGATGCAGTTTACATTTATTTCAAATAATTTACATTTGATATGAATTATTTGTGTTCATTTAATTGTTTTTTTCAAAATGTGTAGAATGTGGTTATCCTCCCACATAGTAGTTTTGAGAAAAACATGATGCAATTCAATCCTTCACACTTCTGGATGGCAGGCGAAGGCTCATCCACTGAACCACAGGGCTTGACATTTGGCAGTAGTTGTTTTGTGAGCCAAAATATGAAATATGTCAAACCTCGGTCATGATGAAAGTGGTGATAAAGCCCCATTCAGACACTTACTACACCATCTAGACTCAGTGGCTCAGGTCATAAAGCATTGATCTTTAATCAAGGAGACCCGGGTTCAAACCTCACTATGGCTGATGTCCAACTGAGCTTATTATAGTCACCAGGAGCTCCTGATGACGGATGTGAAACCAATGATGGGTGAGTGATTAAACGCAAGATCTCTGAGGAAGAGACTCATAAAGACAAGAGTTCAAATCTGACTTGTATCTTGTTCTAGAAGAGGTGAGATTTGATCCTTCACACTTCTAAATGGCAGTCGAACGCTCATCCACTGAGCCACAGGTTTTGAGATTTGGCAACAGGCTTTTTGTGAACCAAATTACAAAGAAATATGTGTCAAACCTTGGTCATAATGAGATTAGTGATAAAGCCCCATTTAGACATCTTCTTCACTATCTAGACTCAGTAGCTCAGGTCATAAAGTGTTGAGCTTTAATCGAGGAGACCCGGGTTCAAACCTCACTATGGCTCATTATATTCCCCAGGAGCTCCTGATGACAGACGCTGATGTGAAATCAATGATGTGTGAGTGAATAAACACAAGTTCTCTGAGGAAGAGACTCATAAAGACAAGGGATCAAGTCTGACTTCTTTCTTGTTTTATTGAAACAGCTCACACACAGGTCAGCAGTCTAACTTCAGTTCCAGCAACTATTCAGTCAGGAGATCTGTGGCTCTGTGGTAAGAGCGCTGCCCCATGGCTTCAGGGGTTGCTGGTTCGATCCCAGCCAGAACTCTGTGATATGAGTGAATGGTGAGTGAGTGTGAGGCGCGCCTGAAGAAGGGGGGATACCAGTTCGGTCTCCCCCTGGAGCTTCCGGAGACATGTCCAGCAGGGGTTATACTTTACAGCCTGACAAAAAAAAAATTTAAAATGAACTGTATAAAAATTTTGGACCTTCGTCCCTTCCCCACCTCTTTCGGTTACCGTCATTTCCTTTCTAGAGGAGTGACCCTCCACAAAGAAAATGATGGTAACCGACATGTGGAACAGACACACACACACACACACACACACAATCACACACATGATCTACATCACCTGTGCAGCAGCAGATGATGATCATCAGTACAGTCAGCGTCTGTCCACACGTCTCTGCTTCTGTTCAACAGGCTTACAGTCCACAACACTTCACTGATCCTGTAGAGTCGACACACAAATAAACACAATATTACACACACTGAATATCTGATCTAACAATAGACAAATATTACATATGTATCAAATATTGCGCCCTCCTGTGGAGATTTCTCTGAACTACACTTTTGCAAATCTTGAATCTACTGAATTTAAAATATTCGCCCTCTTGTGGGGTTGTTGTGGACTGCACTGCTGCTGTTCTAAAATACTGAACGTTTCACCCTCCTGTGGAGATATTTCTGAATTACACCACTGCGAATCTAATGAATTTAAAATATTCGCCCTCATGTGGTGATTTTGGTGAATGACACCACTGCGAATCTAATTGAATGAATTTAAACATGTCGCCCTCCTGTGGAGATATTTCTGAATTACACCTTTGCAGATTTATTGATTTAAAAGATTGTGGTGATGTTTTTCCTGAACTTCAGCACAGCAAATGTAAAGCACTGAGATTTCACTTCCTGTGGCGCAGCTGTAGTTATGTGTATTTTCCTCCACTGATGCTGACGACCAGAAACATTTTAAGATTTCCCTGAATTACTCATTTGCAAATCTTCAATCTAATGAATTTAAAATATTCGCCCTCTTGTGGTGATGTTTGTGAACTGAATTGCTGCCTTTCTAAAGTCATGAAATTCAAAGTTTCACCCTCTTGTGGAGATTTTGGTGAATTACACTGCTAAAAATCTAAACCTCGGGTCACCAAACTTGTTCCTGGAGGGCCGGTGTCCTGCAGGTTTTAGCTCCAACTCTAATCAAACACACCTAAACAAGCTGATCAAATTTTTACTAGGTATACTTGAAACACCCAAGCAGGTGTGTTGAGGCAAGTTGGAGCTAAACCCTGGAGGGACACCGGCCCTCCAGAACTGAGATTGGTGACCCCTGATCTAAAGTAATGAACTGAAATATTTCGCCCTCTTGTGGAGATTTTGGTGAATTAGTGTCTCCTCCTGGAGCATCCAGGACCATGACCAAGAGTGGTTCTATACTTTAGACAGACTAAAATAAAATAAATCAACTGTAAAAGTTTGGTTCAACTTTACAAGTGGAAAGATTACTCAGACACATTTCATACACTGGGCTTACAACAAGCTTCACCTTTAACCGCATATTTATTTCACACACAACTGACTGAAGTGAACATGATTTTAGTGTTACTATGATTAGAAACAGTCAGCCACACTCAAGCTCAGAGGTTATTTTAGTACATGATAACTAAGACTAAAACTATCGGCCAAAATACATTTACATTAACTGAAATAAAATAATCAGCAAAAAGAAATCATCTGACCTGTTTAGAGAAACAGCTGTAGATGTGCTTTTACAGCCAAACACAGCAGTCAAGCAGAAGATTATAAACATGCCTTTTCTCAGAAAATGTAAACTAGGCAAGTTTATCTACATATACAGTGTGATATTTCATATAAAGAAGTTGAAGTATGTATCAAATTCTGCAGGATTTGTCTGAATAATTTTGGATCCAGTGTTTGTTAAACAATTGTTTTATTTGTGTTACTAAGAGTTGTGCAAAAATCTGTGTAAACACTAAACTTTGCTCTAGAACTAGAATTACTAAAACTAAAAGTAAACATAAAACTAAAGAGAGACGTGTTCACAAGATAAAAACTAAACTAAAACTAATAAAACCATCAGTGAAACGAACTGAAACTGAATTTAAACAAAGTATTGAAATAAAACCTAAATTACAAATGCTAAACTCTTATAATCTTGACTCAGAGGATGTCCTGTTCTTGGCTCACTCTCAGTCAGACTTGTGAAATCAGTGATTTTCTCTTGGCTGGAGACTCATGGTGTTTCTCAAGTCTTATTTCTGCATCCTCCTTTACCTTCTCCTTTACTTTCTTTCCTTTTCACCTCAGGATGCAAGGAAAAGATGCGATGATAAGGAATTTGAAACAAATCAATATGATAGATCCTCTCTTCTTTTAATGTAACTTCAAAGCGTCATTATTTAATGAAGAGTTTAACACTGATTTTGCTTGAACGTCAGGAGTTTTGAATATTAGAGATAATTATTTTTATTGTAACAGCTTTAACCTCCACAAAACACCACATTTATCTGTATTTTTACTTTATCTATTATTATTAACACTGAATTATTCCCAGTTATTAACTGCTTTTTATTTGTGCTGAACAGTGTTATACATCACAATTAAACATATTAAAAATAATTGAATGCTTACAGATCTTTTCAACCACTGACAAGCATTGTGGAGATCTGAAGCCACGCTTTCCAAACTGTTCACACAACCAGCTGAACAGAAGTCTACGAGGAACAAACAGTCAATCATCTTTCAATGCTTTCACAAAAAATGCATGCAATGAACACTTTCTTCCAAATTCCCAAACATTTTTATCATTTTTCTACAAACAGCAAAAAAAAAAAAACATTTTCAGAATCAAAGCAGCACAGATAATGATTTAAAAATGATTTAGGAAAATTATTAGGGAATTATATAGGCTAATGAATGATGTTTTGGAATATTTCTATTAATTAGACGCACATTTCAGATATATTTGCTTTCAATGAATCCATGTAGGCTGAGAGAAATCATTCAGTTCACATTCACAACCTTTCTATTAAGACCAATTAATGTTCAACTTTAAAATCTACAATCAAATATTCAAATAGATGAATATGATTAGATTAATGAAGACTTGCATATACAGAATGAACAGTTATTTTTTTTACATTTTAAATGCGGTTGCACTTTTTCACGGAGGAATATTGTAGCTGGAACTACTTTCTGTTTGTGCATTTGACGAGTCACACAGCTATGCTACTCCGCAGCTGGAGTCAGACTGATAGTTCTAAAATAGTCCCGATACGATTTGATCATGCATCATGACTCGCTCATGCATAAGTTATGTCAAATCACAAAGGTTAAATGATCAATCTGCGACAACACCACCCAACACTCAATTTTGGTCTAAATTGACAAGATTTCTAGGAGTTAAAATTAATCGGAGCTTGAACTATTATTTGTTTTACTTTGGTCAAATAGATGTAATGTTTCTAAAAAGAAGATTTATTATTGATTTTTTTCTTACTATTCATCAATCCAAATGGAGTAACCTAAACCCCAACTTTGGATATTTATAAATTTAACATAATTTATTAAGTTTTTTTAACTGGAAACAGAGCTACGTCTCTAATAAAATAAGTTCATATTTTGTTGTAATGACCCTTTGTTTTTCTTTCCCTCTTTTCTGTCTAAAATATCCATATGCAGTCTATTTAGCCACAGTAATGTGTATCGACTGAAATTGACTAAAATTCTGTTAGAAACATACTACTGACTGCTGAATTTGATATTTTGTACGTGTTGAGTACTCATATAAAAATAAAAATTAAATAAAATAATAAAAACAGTCTGAACAAACATTAACATTGCAACTTTCACACTTCATTTATAAGTTTTGTAGAAACTATTAAATACTCAGCTTTAACTTATATACATTACATAAAGTATAGATTTTTTGGTTGTTGCTACATGATGTTACAGCAAGCGCATTATCAGTTAAGCGCAGTTCTTGATCCGCTCCACTAGGCGGCATCAGCGAGCTGCTCTTTTAGCCTGAACCCCTTTGACAACAGCGACACCAGATCAACACAGGTAAACCGTTTTACTGGCGTCAAGTTGAGCTCCAGCAGATGACAGCTCAGTGATAGACTCATAATGTCAGTCAACAGCAGATATTACAGCCCGACAACAAAGAAAAGCCACACCAAGTGCAGAAATGGAGAGTAACGCGACTCACCTGTAAGGGACTTTGTTTTGTTTGTTTAGTTTGTAGTGATGTTGTTGGAGTGTTTGTGTTCAGTCATTGCTCTCTCTCTTTCCTCTGCAGCAGTGAAGATACACACGTGTTTCTGCTAGACATCTTTCATCTTTCTGACGGTCCTCCACACACTGCAGGCAGATTCACAGCTCCAGGAAAGGTATTTATGAGCTCATATTTCCAGTAGAGAGTCCAGAAAGTGTGTTTGTTGTGCTGCTGGTCTTTCACATGTGGCCTGCGTTGGTGAAGGGGGATTTGTTTAGGAAGCATTTGATTGGACAAAACTGGTGTAGTGCAAGATGAGTCATCACTCATTTCTTGGTCATTTTGGTTTTTTTGTGCTAGAATAAGCATTTATAAAAATAGTAGATGTAATAGTAAATGGCCTAAAATGTACTGTTGTAATAATAATAATAATCTGTATATAACAATAATAATAATAATAATAAGTATTTGTATTTTATAATATTAGAAAATATTATTGTTGAATTTTTAAATATTTTTATTATTACTTATTATTCGATTTTAAATTCTTATTTTTATTTTATCTTAAAGTGCTTTTCTTTTGCTGACAGATCTAAATTCTTATAACAAACTTAGAGAAAAGTTTTGTGCATGTTGCTTTTTTCAATGCACATTTGACTCAAACTCACAGCACTTGATAAGCATCCATAATGTTTTCTGTTCTGCAGGCTTTCCTCATTGTGACTAATATTATTATTTTATTATTGCTACTAATTATTTATTTTTTGTATGTTCAGATATAGGTACCGTTCATTAATACTGAAATCATGATAGGCATTTAACTGTAACAAGTAAAAACAATCAGATCAGCTTCTAATTATTCAGTCTATAAATGCATTAAATTAAAATGAACCAAAATGTCATTTTAAGACACTATTTGTGTGTTTACGTTTAAGAAACGGTTGATGTTTAATTAATTTATTATATACAATTGTGTTTTATAGTGTTCATATTGCAAAGCATACATATTATACAGTGTTTGTGTCTAAATCTGTTTGCATTTTTTTATCTTTTTCAATGTTTTTTTTAATGTAAATTAAAAATATATTTTAGATTTTTTATTATAAATTAAAACTAATATGTTTAAAACTAATATATTTTAGTGCATGTTTAAATCTGTTTTATTACAATTTAATTATTATTTTTTCAATTAATTTAGTTTTTTCAGTTTTTTTTTCTAAATGTGGGAAATTTTGTTCACTTCAAAATAACCTGAAGCGCATTTATGTGTATGGCTGCAGATGGTCTAGTGGTCAGAGCACTTGGTATGAGACCTTGACACATCATATAACAGCAGGGTTTGAACCCAGTGCATGCTACTACTCTTAATAAAAATGAAAGTATTATTTAAAAAAATACACTTAAATTATTTCCTCCTCCAGCCTCACCGCCTCTCTTATCCTGACCCCATTTACTTCTCATCTCTCTGTCCAGCCTTCATCTGTCTTACAGACCCAGGTATGTGATCAGTCTGTATCTCATCTTCTTTGGTCCGTGGCTGGTTGCCTTTCTCTGTTACAGCCTCAGATTACTCCGGGTTTGTGCTTCCACCCCAGTTTGCTTCTTGTTTCCATCTCTTCGTTGTATTACCGCCGCAAGTAATTTGCTGTGGCCACAGCTTTCTGTTTTTGGCAGGTTTCAAACCCTCATAGTACCGCAACCTTGTCTCCAACCAACATGTGTTTAGCCATTTGTGCCACCATGGCTTTCCTGTTGATAGCTGTCATTTGGCGCGTATTGTTGGGTTTATGGACTGCAAATGAACATAAGCAAGATTGGGATTTGAACCCCTGTCTCCAAGATAAACGCTGAATGCTTTATCTGCTGAGCCACCGAGTGTGACAATCAGCCACATGTTTTGGTTATGATATTTTTGACAGCTGTGTTATTGGAGAGAACAATATGGATGTGCAGGTTTTGAACCCTGACTTACCTACATGATAGTCAAGTACATAGCCACTGCACTACAGAGGTTGTACCAGTAAATGTGTTTAGAATTTTTATGTGTGTAATTGCATAGAGATATTGCTTAAAACTAGCAAGAGTAAGGTTTGAACCCAAGACTTTATGTTCGAAGCACAAGGGATGTTTCCCTAGTGCCACTGAGTCTGCGTAATGTTTGTGTGTTTTTTTTAACTGTAGGATAGATTATAACCACTGCTTACTTAAACGTGATCTGAAATTGTGAGAAATAAGTAAATAAGCACTTTGGCGACTCTGGGATTCGAATTCAGACGTTCCTGAACCAGAAATTAAGCAAACATCCACTGTACCACTAAATCTGATATGATAATGAGAGTTTAAACTGCTTGGTTAAAAAAGCACTTTGGTGTTTGTGGGATTTAATCCCCTGACATTTCTGGACCAAAGGTCATACAATTGATCGCTGCGCCACACAGAAACAATGCAAGTGTGTTCAAAATGGAGCTTTAGACCTTTTTGCACCTGAATTACTTAGTAAACAAGGACTTTGGTGTTTGTGGGATTCGAACCCAGACATTCCTAGACCAAAAGCCAAATAACTATTCACAGCGTAGTGTGTTTCAAATAGAGATTTTGATCTTGTTGGACCTGTATTACTTATTAAATATAAACTTTGGTAAGTGTGGGGTTTGAACCCAAAGAATTCACCACCAAAGTCCAAACAACCATCTATCGAGCCACAGGGGATGACAAGCTTGTGGAACCTTAAATCATCTTATAGGATTTTATATATTTAAATTAAAGATTTTTAATGTGACTTTGAACCTGAACAATTTATTAAAATACACTTCGTAGATCAGCAATCGTGGGATTTGAATACAGTCTTTCTTGTACCAGGACGCAAACAACTAACCACTCTCCCACAAAATCCTTGTGAGGAAAAAGTGTATCATTAAAACATGGAAAAACAGGAGGAAAGAGATTTAAAATAAGGAGGCGTGTCTAATCCTGCTCCACTCTCCTGAGTTTAACTACAACCTGATTAAAAACACCTGAAGCCAATCAAGGTCTTCAGGACTGCTCGTAACGTCCATGCAGGTCTGTGCTCTGTTTTTTCTCATCATAAAGGTATTTGCTTTTATAAGTTATTTAATTTGCATGTGTTAACAGTTTGAGTTTGACATGTAAACAGTTAATAAAGGTCTTTAATTACTGGATATGGGTCACTTTTTTGAGTAACTGACATGTTTAATTAAGTTACTCAAGCGGAAGCACTACTATATATAGAGAGTGAGGTTTTCTCATACAAATGTTCACAATTTCAATTCAATTTGTAGTTAACAAAATCACCACAGGAGGGTGTGATGCATTATGGATCAATAAAGTAAATTTTAGTGATTTAGTTTACAAAAATGAAGAATAAGTCAATGCAGTTAACAAATCACTACAGGAGGGCACATTATGGTCCATTTTTAGTGATGTAGTTCACAAAAATCACCACCGGAGGGCACATTAAATTAAGGATCAATAAAGTCAATGTAGGTAACAAATCACCACAGGAGAGTGCAATAAAGTCAATTGTAGCAATGTAGTTCACAAAAATAACCACAAGAGGGTGCAATAAAGTCCATTTGTAGTGATGTAGTTCATAAAAATCCCCACAGTTGGTGGATTAAAGTTAATTTGTTTGCAATGTAATTTACAAAAATCACCACAGGAGTGCGCAATAAAGTCAGTTTGATATAGTTAGCAAAACCACCACAGGAGGTCGCATTAAAGTCAATTTGTAGCGATGTAGTTCACAAAAATCACCACATGAGGGCGCAATAAAGTCCATTTGTAGTGATGTAGTTCACAAAAATCACCACATGAGGGCGCAATGAAGTCTTTTTGTAGTGATGTAGTTCACAAAAATCACCCCAAGAGGGTGTAATAAAATCTATTTGTAGGGATGTGGTTTATATTTCACCACAGCATTCATTAGAGTCAAGTGGACTCATTGAAATAAAACAGGGCTAAGCTCTGCAGCCTCAGTGGTACAAGTATTAATGAGCTGTGATTTCAAGCGTGTGGTCTTGAGCTCGAATCCCATTATCAATTATGTTCAATTGTAATCATTAAATACAACAAAATTGCTTAAATGTGTTACTAAGCTGTGAATCCATGATGGGTCAGTGGATAAACATGTGCTTTGAGAACGAGATGAAGACATAGGTTCATGACACACAAACAGGTTACTTAACAACTTAGTTTATTATTAAAATCACAGATCAGATTGAGTCAAATTTCAGTTCCAGCATGTGTACAGACAGGAGATCTGTGGCTCCGTGGTAAGAGCGCTGCCCCATGGCTTCAGGGGTTGCTGGTTCGATCCCAGCCAGAACTCTGTGATATGAGTGAATGGTGAGTGAGTGTGAGGTGCGCCTGAAGAAGGGGGGATACCAGTTCGGTCTCCCCCTGGAGCTTCCAGAGACATGTCCAGCAGGGGTTATACTTTACAGCCTGACAAAAAATTTAAAATGAACTGTATAAAATTTTTGGACCTTCATCCCTTCCCCACCTCTTTCGGTTACCATCATTTGCTTTCTAGAGGAGTGACCCTCCACAAAGAAAATGATGGTAACCGACATGTGGAACAGACACACACACACACAATCACACACATGATCTACATCACCTGTGCAGCAGCAGATGATCATCATCAGTACAGTCAGCGTCTGTCCACACGTCTTTGCTTCTGTTCAACAGGCTTACAGTCCACAACACTTCACTGATCCTGTAGAGTCGACACACAAATAAACACATTATTACACACACTGAATATCTGATCTAACAATCGACAAATATTACATATGTATCAAATATTGCGCCCTCCTGTGGAGATTTCTCTGCACTACACTTTTGCAAATCTTGAATCTACTGAATTTAAAATATTCGCCCTCTTGTGGGGTTGTTGTGGACTGCACTGCTGCTGTTCTAAAATAATGAACGTTTCACCCTCCTGTGGAGATATTTCTGAATTACACCACTGCGAATCTGATGAATTTAAAATGTTCGCCCTCGTGTGGCGATTTTGGTGAATGACACCACTGCGAATCTAATTGATTAATTTAAACATGTCGCCCTCCTGTGGAGATATTTCTGAATTACAGCTTTGCAAATCAAGTGATTTTAAAAGTGCTGCACATACTGCATTGATTCAAAATGTTCAATTGTTATCTGATATTTAGTAGGCATGTGGCTCATGTAAGTTCAAAAAACCTCCAGAAACAGTTTCATATGCTCCTTTATTTCCCATTAAATACTCCTTGAATCAGAAGATTCATATGAACTATATTTGGAACGGTGTGAACATCAGCTGTGATCTGACTTGCAGCCTGCTTTCTCTCTCTCACACACAAACACACAGACAAATTGTGTTATGGATAAATGTAGGCCGCATTATGTGTAAACTCAACAAAAGAGACCGGCAGAGATTTATTTTGTTGTATTTTGAAGATATAATGTAAAAAAAACAGGCAGAATTAATATCAACCTCTGCTTCAACTGAAGTGTATTGCAGTTCTTTCACTTCAGAAAGATTACAGTAATAGGGGAGTGATTGACACGATTCTTAAATGTGCATTTCATACTATGTGCACAGTTATACTCAGCAGACTACTCAATACCCTTATATAGATCAAAACGGCAGAGAACTGAGCAGTGCACTGAATGTGTTTGTAAATCAGCTGTCCACAGTAGACTGTAAACAAACACAGTGAAACACTGCTATTGGACATCTCCACAGATTTATTTATTCCTACTTATTCTTCAGGACTCAAATTCTTTAATTTGACTTTAAAAATTGTGCAGCATCCATATAAACGCCTGAAATCTTCATTTGACAAGCACATACCAACTTCACCTGCAGTCAAGACAGTAACACGAATAAATACAGCTTCAGCTGCTCTCCGTTTCAAGTGACATTTCCTCTGTTCAAGCAGACATCTCGCTGATCAGTTTGTTTATGTTTTGCATTTCGTTCAACAATATTTTTAATGTTGAGCCTGTAATCATTAGTTATTGAAAATTGCTTCATAATTCTCTGATATTTCCACACTGTCAATCAAAAATACGCCCTGAAGCTCTAAATAAAGTCAGAAAAATAATCACTTATGGATGAGTACATGTTTCAGTATATGCTTTACATTTTTTAATGGGTTAAACACACAGACATGTAGCACAACTGTGCTCACGATTAACTGAGTTTAATTCCTGTCTCGCTGCCGATCCTGATTTATATAGTATTTATTTATTCAGCGAGCTGCTCTTTTAGCCTGAACACCTTTGACAACAGCGACACCAGATCAACACAAGTACACTGTTTTACTGGCGCCAAGTTGAGCTCCAGCAGATGACAGCTCAGTGACAGACTCATAATGTCAGTCAACAGCAGATATTACAGCCCGACAGCGAAGAAAAGCCACACCAAGTGCAGAAATGGAGAGTAACGCGACTCACCTGTAAGGGACTTTGTTCCGTTGGTTTAGTTTGTAGTGATGTTGTTGTAGTGTTTGTGTTCACTCATTGCTCTCTCTCTCTCTCTCTCTCTCTCCTCTGCAGCAGTGAAGATACACACGTGTGTCTGTTGTGTTTCTGCTGCAGATCTTTGACCTGCGCTCAACAGCTGACGCTCCTCCACATCCAGGCGGATTCACAGCTCCAGGAAAGGTATTTATGAGCTCATATTTCCAGTAGAGAGTCCAGAAAGTGTGTTTGTTGTGCTGCTGGTCTGTAGCATGTTTGTTGGGGGAGGGACTTTCTGTGCAAAGCATTTGATTGGCCAGATTTGGTGTAGAGTCATCAATACAGTATGAGGAGACTTTAGAAGGAAATGATGATATTTTCCAGTGTTTAATTGTGTTTAGTAACACTTAAAGCCCCACAAGCAGCTGTAAGATCATTTGAAACATGTTCATGTGTTTGATTGAAGAATAAGCATGTTTTTCACATTTTGAATAGTCAAATATAATAATATATTAGCAGATGATGCAGTTTACATTTATTTAAAATAATTTACTTTTGATATGAATTATTTGTGTTTATTTAATTGTTTTTTTCAAAATGTGTAGAATGTGGTTATCCTCCCACATAGTAGTTTTGAGAAAAACATGATGCAATTCAATCCTTCACACTTCTGGATGGCAGGCGAATGCTCATCCACTGAACCACAGGGCTTGACATTTGGCAGTAGTTGTTTTGTGAGCCAAAATATGAAATATATGTCAAACCTCGGTCATGATGAAAGTGGTGATAAAGCCCCATTCAGACACTTACTACGCCATCTACACTCAGTGGCTCAGGTCATAAAGGATTGATCTTTAATCAAGGAGACCCGGGTTCAAACCTCACTATGGCTGATGTCCAACTGAGCTTATTATAGTCACCAGGAGCTCCTGATGACGGATTTGAAACCAATGATGGGTGAGTGATTAAACACAAGTTTCTGAGGAAGAGACTCATAAAGACAAGAGTTCAAATCTGACTTGTATCTTGTTCTAGAAGAGGTGAGATTTGATCCTTCACACCTCTAAATGGCAGTCCGATGCTCATCCACTGAGCCACAGGTTTTGAGATTTGGCAACAGGCTTTTTGTGAACCAAATTACAAAGAAATATGTGTCAAACCTTGGTCATAATGAGATTAGTGATAAAGCCCCATTTAGACATCTTCTTCACTATCTAGACTCAGTAGCTCAGGTCATAAAGTGTTGAGCTTTAATCGAGGAGACCCGGGTTCAAACCTCACTATGGCTCATTATATTCACCAAGAGCTCCTGATGACGGACGCTGATGTGAAACCAATGATGGGTGAGTGAATAAACACAAGATCTCTGAGGAAGAGACTCACAAAGACAAGGGATCAAGTCTGACTTCCTTCTTGTTTTATTAAAACAGCTCACACACAGGTCAGCAGTCTAACTTCAGTTCCAGCAACTATTCAGACAGGAGATCTGTGGCTCTGTGGTAAGAGCGCTGCCCCATGGCTTCAGGGGTTGCTGGTTCGATCCCAGCCAGAACTCTGCGATATGAGTGAATGGTGAGTGAGTGTGAGGCGCGCCTGAAGAAGGGGGGATACCAGTTCGGTCTCCCCCTGGAGCTTCCAGAGACATGTCCAGCAGGGGTTATACTTTACAGCCTGGCAAAAAATTTAAAATGAACTGTATAAAAATTTTGGACCTTCGTCCCTTCCCCACCTCTTTCGGTTACCATCATTTCCTTTCTAGAGGAGTGACCCTCCACAAAGAAAATGATGGTAACCGACATGTGGAACAGACACACACACACAATCACAAACATGATCTACATCACCTGTGCAGCAGCAGATGATCATCATCAGTACAGTCAGCGTCTGTCCACACGTCTTTGCTTCTGTTCAACAGGCTTAAAGTCCACAACACTTCACTGATCCTGTAGAGTCGACACACAAATAAACACATTATTACACACACTGAATATCTGATCTAACAATAGACAAATATTACATATGTATCAAATATTGCACCCTCCTGTGGAGATATCTCTGAACTACACTTTTGCAAATCTTGAATCTACTGAATTTTAAAATATTCGCCCTCTTGTGGGGTTGTTGTGGACTGCACTGCTGCCGTTCTAAAATAATGAACGTTTCACCCTCCTGTGGAGATATTTCTGAATTACACCACTGCGAATCTGATGAATTTAAAATGTTCGCCCTCGTGTGGTGATTTTGGTGAATGACACCACTGCAAATCTAATTGATTAATTTAAACATGTCGCCCTCCTGTGGAGATATTTCTGAATTACAGCTTTGCAAATCAAGTGATTTTAAAAGTGCTGCACACACTGCTTTGATTCAAAATGTTCAATTGTTATCTGATATTTAGTAGGCATGTGGCTCATGTAAGTTCAAAAAACCTCCAGAAACAGTTTCATATGCTCCTTTATTTCCCATAAAATACTCCTTGAATCAGAAGATTCATATGAACTATATTTGGAACGGTGTGAACATCAGCTGTGATCTGACTTGCAGCCTGCTTTCTTTCTCACACACAAAACCACACAGACAAATTGTGTTATGGATAAATGTAGGCCGCATTATGTGTAAACTCAACAAAAGAGACCGGCAGAGATTTATTTTGTTGTATTTTGAAGATATAATGTAAAAAAAAAACAGGCAGAATTAATATCAACCTCTGCTTCAACTGAAGTGTATTGCAGTTCTTTCACTTCAGAAAGATTACAGTAATAGGGGAGTGATTGACACGATTCTTAAATGTGCATTTCATACTATGTGCACAGTTATACTCAGCAGACTACTCAATACCCTTATATAGATCAAAATGGCAGAGAACTGAGCAGTGCACTGAATGTGTTTGTAAATCAGCTGTCCACAGTAGACTGTAAACAAACACAGTGAAACACTGCTATTGGACATCTCCACAGATTTATTTATTCCTACTTATTCTTCAGGACTCAAATTCTTTAATTTGACTTTAAAAATTGTGCAGCATCCATATAAACGCCTGAAATCTTCATTTGACAAGCACATACCAACAAGTGACATTTCCTCTGTTCAAGCAGACATCTCGCTGATCAGTTTGTTTATGTTTTGCATTTCGTTCAACAATATTTTGTAATGTTGAGCCTGTAATCATTAGTTTTTGAAAATTGCTTCATAATTCTCTGATATTTCCACACTGTCAATCAAAAATACGCCCTGAAGCTCTAAATGAAGTCAGAAAAATAATCACTTATGAATGAGTACATGTTTCAGTATATGCTTTACATTTTTTAATGGGTTAAACACACAGACATGTAGCACAACTGTGCTCACGATTAACTGAGTTTAATTCCTGTCTCGCTGCCGATCCTGATTTATATAGTATTTATTTATTCAGCGAGCTGCTCTTTTAGCCTGAACCCCTTTGACAACAGCGACACCAGATCAACACAAGTACACTGTTTTACTGGCGCCAAGTTGAGCTCCAGCAGATGACAGCTCAGTGACAGACTCATAATGTCAGTCAACAGCAGATATTACAGCCCGACAGCGAAGAAAAGCCACACCAAGTGCAGAAATGGCGAGTAACGCGACTCACCTGTAAGGGACTTTGTTCCGCTGGTTTAGTTTGTAGTGATGTTGTTGTAGTGTTTGTGTTCACTCATTGCTCTCTCTCTCTCCTCTGCAGCAGTGAAGATACACACGTGTGTCTGTTGTGTTTCTGCTGCAGATCTTTGACCTGCGCTCAACAGCTGACGCTCCTCCACATCCAGGCGGATTCACAGCTCCAGGAAAGGTATTTATGAGCTCATATTTCCAGTAGAGAGTCCAGAAAGTGTGTTTGTTGTGCTGCTGGTCTGTAGCATGTTTGTTGGGGGAGGGACTTTCTGTGCAAAGCATTTGATTGGCCAGATTTGGTGTAGAGTCATCAATACAGTATGAGGAGACTTTAGAAGGAAATGATGATATTTTCCAGTGTTTAATTGTGTTTAGTAACATTTAAAGCCCCACAAGCAGCTGTAAGATCATTTGAAACATGTTCATGTGTTTGATTGAAGAATAAGCATGTTTTTCACATTTTGAATAGTGAAATATAATAATATATTAGCAGATGATGCAGTTTACATTTATTTCAAATAATTTACTTTTGATATGAATTATTTGTGTTTATTTAATTATTTTTTTCAAAATGTGTAGAATGTGGTTATCCTCCCACATAGTAGTTTTGAGAAAAACATGATGCAATTCAATCCTTCACACTTCTGGATGGCAGGCGAATGCTCATCCACTGAACCACAGGGCTTGACATTTGGCAGTAGTTGTTTTGTGAGCCAAAATATGAAATATATGTCAAACCTCGGTCATGATGAAAGTGGTGATAAAGCCCCATTCAGACACTTACTACGCCATCTAGACTCAGTGGCTCAGGTCATAAAGGATTGATCTTTAATCAAGGAGACCCGGGTTCAAACCTCACTATGGCTGATGTCCAACTGAGCTTATTATAGTCACCAGGAGCTCCTGATGACGGATGTGAAACCAATGATGGGTGAGTGATTAAACACAAGTTTCTGAGGAAGAGACTCATAAAGACAAGAGTTCAAATCTGACTTGTATCTTGTTCTAGAAGAGGTGAGATTTGATCCTTCACACCTCTAAATGGCAGTCCAATGCTCATCCACTGAGCCACAGGTTTTGAGATTTGGCAAGAGGCTTTTTGTGAACCAAATTACAAAGAAATATGTGTCAAACCTTGGTCATAATGAGATTAGTGATAAAGCCCCATTTAGACATCTTCTTCACTATCTAGACTCAGTAGCTCAGGTCATAAAGTGTTGAGCTTTAATCGAGGAGACCCGGGTTCAAACCTCACTATGGCTCATTATATTCACCAAGAGCTCCTGATGACGGACGCTGATGTGAAACCAATGATGTGTGAGTGAATAAACACAAGATCTCTGAGGAAGAGACTCACAAAGACAAGGGATCAAGTCTGACTTCTTTCTTGTTTTATTAAAACAGCTCACACACAGGTCAGCAGTCTAACTTCAGTTCCAGCAACTATTCAGTCAGGAGATCTGTGGCTCTGTGGTAAGAGCGCTGCCCCATGGCTTCAGGGGTTGCTGGTTCGATCCCAGCCAGAACTCTGCGATATGAGTGAATGGTGAGTGAGTGTGAGGCGCGCCTGAAGAAGGGGGGATACCAGTTCGGTCTCCCCCTGGAGCTTCCAGAGACATGTCCAGCAGGGGTTATACTTTACAGCCTGGCAAAAAATTTAAAATGAACTGTATAAAAATTTTGGACCTTCCCCACCTCTTTCGGTTACCATCATTTCCTTTCTAGAGGAGTGACCCTCCACAAAGAAAATGATGGTAACCGACATGTGGAACAGACACACACACACACACACACATGATCTACATCACCTGTGCAGCAGCAGATGATCATCATCAGTACAGTCAGCGTCTGTCCACACGTCTTTGCTTCTGTTCAACAGGCTTAAAGTCCACAACACTTCACTGATCCTGTAGAGTCGACACACAAATAAACACATTATTACACACACTGAATATCTGATCTAACAATAGACAAATATTACATATGTATCAAATATTGCACCCTCCTGTGGAGATTTCTCTGAACTACACTTTTGCAAATCTTGAATCTACTGAATTTAAAATATTCGCCCTCTTGTGGGGTTGTTGTGGACTGCACTGCTGCCGTTCTAAAATAATGAACGTTTCACCCTCCTGTGGAGATATTTCTGAATTACACCACTGCGAATCTGATGAATTTAAAATGTTCGCCCTCGTGTGGTGATTTTGGTGAATGACACCACTGCGAATCTAATTGATTAATTTAAACATGTCGCCCTCCTGTGGAGATATTTCTGAATTACAGCTTTGCAAATCAAGTGATTTTAAAAGTGCTGCACACACTGCTTTGATTCAAAATGTTCAATTGTTATCTGATATTTAGTAGGCATGTGGCTCATGTAAGTTCAAAAAAACCTCCAGAACAGTTTCATATGCTCCTTTATTTCCCATAAAATACTCCTTGAATCAGAAGATTCATATGAACTATATTTGGAACGGTGTGAACATCAGCTGTGATCTGACTTGCAGCCTGCTTTCTTTCTCACACACAAACCACACAGACAAATTGTGTTATGGATAAATGTAGGCCGCATTATGTGTAAACTCAACAAAAGAGACCGGCAGAGATTTATTTTGTTGTATTTTGAAGATATAATGTAAAAAAAAAACCAGGCAGAATTAATATCAACCTCTGCTTCAACTGAAGTGTATTGCAGTTCTTTCACTTCAGAAAGATTACAGTAATAGGGGAGTGATTGACACGATTCTTAAATGTGCATTTCATACTATGTGCACAGTTATACTCAGCAGACTACTCAATACCCTTATATAGATCAAAATGGCAGAGAACTGAGCAGTGCACTGAATGTGTTTGTAAATCAGCTGTCCACAGTAGACTGTAAACAAACACAGTGAAACACTGCTATTGGACATCTCCACAGATTTATTTATTCCTACTTATTCTTCAGGACTCAAATTCTTTAATTTGACTTTAAAAATTGTGCAGCATCCATATAAACGCCTGAAATCTTCATTTGACAAGCACATACCAACAAGTGACATTTCCTCTGTTCAAGCAGACATCTCGCTGATCAGTTTGTTTATGTTTTGCATTCCGTTCAACAATATTTTTAATGTTGAGCCTGTAATCATTAGTTTTTGAAAATTGCTTCATAATTCTCTGATATTTCCACACTGTCAATCAAAAATACGCCCTGAAGCTCTAAATAAAGTCAGAAAAATAATCACTTATGAATGAGTACATGTTTCAGTATATGCTTTACATTTTTTAATTGGTTAAACACACAGACATGTAGCACAACTGTGCTCACGATTAACTGAGTTTAATTCCTGTCTCGCTGCCGATCCTGATTTATATAGTATTTATTTATTCAGCGAGCTGCTCTTTTAGCCTGAACCCCTTTGACAACAGCGACACCAGATCAACACAAGTACACTGTTTTACTGGCGCCAAGTTGAGCTCCAGCAGATGACAGCTCAGTGAAAGACTCATAATGTCAGTCAACAGCAGATATTACAGCCCGACAGCGAAGAAAAGCCACACCAAGTGCAGAAATGGAGAGTAACGCGACTCACCTGTAAGGGACTTTGTTCCGTTGGTTTAGTTTGTAGTGATGTTGTTGTAGTGTTTGTGTTCACTCATTGCTCTCTCTCTCTCTCTCTCCTCTGCAGCAGTGAAGAAACACACGTGTGTCTGTTGTGTTTCTGCTGCAGATCTTTGACCTGCGCTCAACAGCTGACGCTCCTCCACATCCAGGCGGATTCACAGCTCCAGGAAAGGTATTTATGAGCTCATATTTCCAGTAGAGAGTCCAGAAAGTGTGTTTGTTGTGCTGCTGGTCTGTAGCATGTTTGTTGGGGGAGGGACTTTCTGTGCAAAGCATTTGATTGGCCAGATTTGGTGTAGACTCATCAATACAGTATGAGGAGACTTTAGAAGGAAATAATGATATTTTCCAGTGTTTAATTGTGTTTAGTAACATTTAAAGCCCCACAAGCAGCTGTAAGATCATTTGAAACATGTTCATGTGTTTGATTGAAGAATAAGCATGTTTTTCACATTTTGAATAGTGAAATATAATAATATATTAGCAGATGATGCAGTTTACATTTATTTAAAATAATTTACATTTGATATGAATTATTTGTGTTTATTTAATTATTTTTTTTCAAAATGTGTAGAATGTGGTTATCCTCCCACATAGTAGTTTTGAGAAAAACATGATGCAATTCAATCCTTCACACTTCTGGATAGCAGGCGAATGCTCATCCACTGAACCACAGGGCTTGACATTTGGCAGTAGTTGTTTTGTGAGCCAAAATATGAAATATATGTCAAACCTCGGTCATGATGAAAGTGGTGATAAAGCCCCATTCAGACACTTACTACGCCATCTAGACTCAGTGGCTCAGGTCATAAAGGATTGATCTTTAATCAAGGAGACCCGGGTTCAAACCTCACTATGGCTGATGTCCAACTGACCTTATTATAGTCACCAGGAGCTCCTGTTTGACGGATGTGAAACCAATGATGGGTGAGTGATTAAACACAAGTTTCTGAGGAAGAGACTCATAAAGACAAGAGTTCAAATCTGACTTGTATCTTGTTCTAGAAGAGGTGAGATTTGATCCTTCACACCTCTAAATGGCAGTCGAAGGCTCATCCACTGAGCCACAGGTTTTGAGATTTGGCAACAGGCTTTTTGTGAACCAAATTACAAAGAAATATGTGTCAAACCTTGGTCGTAATGAGATTAGTGATAAAGCCCCATTTAGACATCTTCTTCACTATCTAGACTCAGTAGCTCAGGTCATAAAGTGTTGAGCTTTAATCGAGGAGACCCGGGTTCAAACCTCACTATGGCTCATTATATTCACCAAGAGCTCCTGATGACGGACGCTGATGTGAAACCAATGATGTGTGAGTGAATAAACACAAGATCTCTGAGGAAGAGACTCATAAAGACAAGGGATCAAGTCTGACTTCTTTCTTGTTTTATTAAAACAGCTCACACACAGGTCAGCAGTCTAACTTCAGTTCCAGCAACTATTCAGTCAGGAGATCTGTGGCTCTGTGGTAAGAGCGCTGCCCCATGGCTTCAGGGGTTGCTGGTTCGATCCCAGCCAGAACTCTGCGATATGAGTGAATGGTGAGTGAGTGTGAGGCGCGCCTGAAGAAGGGGGGATACCAGTTCGGTCTCCCCCTGGAGCTTCCAGAGACATGTCCAGCAGGGGTTATACTTTACAGCCTGGCAAAAAATTTAAAATGAACTGTATAAAAATTTTGGACCTTCGTCCCTTCCCCACCTCTTTCGGTTACCATCATTTCCTTTCTAGAGGAGTGACCCTCCACAAAGAAAATGATGGTAACCGACATGTGGAACAGACACACACACACACACACACACACAATCACACATGATCTACATCACCTGTGCAGCAGCAGATGATCATCATCAGTACAGTCAGCGTCTGTTCACGCGTCTCTGCTTCTGTTCAACAGGCTTACAGTCCACAACACTTCACTGATCCTGAAGAGTCGACACACAAATAAACACATTATTACACACACTGAATATCTGATCTAACAATAGACAAATATTACATATGTATCAAATATTGCGCCCTCCTGTGGAGATTTCTCTGCACTACACTTTTGCAAATCTTGAATCTACTGAATTTAAAATATTCGCCCTCTTGTGGGGTTGTTGTGGACTGCACTGCTGCTGTTCTAAAATGATGAACGTTTCACCCTCCTGTGGAGATATTTCTGAATTACACCACTGCGAATCTGATGAATTTAAAATATTCGCCCTCGTGTGGTGATTATTGTGGACTGCACTGCTGCCGTTCTAAAATAATGAACGTTTCACCCTCCTGTGGAGATATTTCTGAATTACACCACTGCGAATCTGATGAATTTAAAATATTCGCCCTCGTGTGGTGATTTTGGTGAATGACACCACTGCAAATCTAATTGAATGAATTTAAACATGTCGCCCTCCTGTGGAGATATTTTAAAAGATTGTGGTAATGTTTTTCCTGAACTTCAGCACAGCAAATTTAAAGCACTAAAATCGCTTAAATAAGGTTCGTGGCTAACACAAACTCAAGATACTTTCACGCTTTGTTCTACGACATAAAACTCATCAGTTACATCACACTCTTGATAGTTTAAATCGGTTTCGCTTCTTTAAAAAGACGGTTGCTATCAAGTTGCTAAATGTGACTACAGGCGGCGTCGGAGACATTATACGTCATCGAGCAGAACTGGTCTGGAAGCGCAGCTCGCTGATGTTGGGCATTTAGATTTGTCTGTGATTTAAGTATTTTCATGAAAAGTGTTTTATCGTTTGTAGTATTATTTTCTTATTGGGAATTCATATTGTGTGTAGATAATGCCTTCACTTGTAAAGACCGTCAAGATTTGTTGATCATTTATTTTAATTAAACGATATTATGGGAATACAGCGTACCAGTGCAGCCTGTCTCTTCCCTGCTCTCAGTCATGCAAACGTGTGAATAAATGTGTAAAAATACATACATGTTAACTGTCATTTTAACGTGATCAGTTGATTTTTCGTCATTTTTTTCTTCATCTGAACACATTTAATTAACTCTGTCATAACTGCAATATTTACACTCTTCCATACAATGTACAGCATATGTGACTCTATGGGCTGCTTTTCGCTGGTACTTTCAAAAAGGAAAATTGAATGTTGTTCTGTATCCATGATGGAACTTGCAGGTGTATAGACTTGTCCCTCATGCCTCACTTCTGTCATCTGTTAAGGTAAGCAGGCTGTGTGCACGCGAGCGATACATTTACTTAAATATGTCTTATGATAATACTATGTAGGCACATTTACACAGTTTTAAAACTTTTACATCAACCGTAAAGCAAAACAGATGTAAATGAAATGCAAAACATTTTCAGGATCTACCAAGCCAGGTCAGAGGTCATGGAGAGCTCTCGAGGGGAACTGGATTCCTGGTGGATTGGAAACAACTGTTTCCTGAGTTATTTGCCATTTTATGTGTTAATTCTCTGTAAAGTAATTTCCTTTGTGTGCAGGAGAGATTTTCTGTCTTAGTGTAAGGCAGGAAGATCGGCCAGCGAACTCAATGTCAGTGTGAAGCCCTCCTGCCGCAGAACGGTTAACTATCTTCAGTAAATTTTCTTCGTTTTATTGAATCTCCGGCTCAGAGTTTTCTCTTGATCTGACACACCAGTCGTTTTGGTCTCAACTGTTCATTTCCCTCCTAACAATGTCTGTGTGTTTAACCACTAATTTGTAAAGCATATACTCAAACATCTAATCATTCATAGCTCATTATTTGTGCTCACTTTATATAGAACTTCAGCACGAATGCTTGATTAACAATGTGGAAATATCAAACCAATACGAATGTAATATGAAACAATTTCCAAAAGCTGATGATTACAGACTTGACATCAAATATTGATCAATTAAATGCAAAACATGAATATTGAACCTCCAAGCTCGTGACTTTCTCACCATGATGTTCTTCACTCCAGATTATCATTTAGCCTGTAGGTAATTAATGCGCCACTCATCAATAAAGACACATATAACTTGTTTGATGAGCTCTTATATTGGGGATGCAGAATGTTTTCATTGCTTACAGATTTAATTGAAGCAGACACAAATAATAATTTTACCAACAAAAATACGAACACATTTCTTTTACTAAATGCCTTATAAAGATGACTGACTGGTTTTTAAAAATCCTATATTGTATTAAGTCGTTCATTAAGTTTTGAATGATAAGTATTGCTGTTGCTGTATGAAAACACAACGAGTGGATGTAAAAAAAATCACTTGGATTTGCAAGCTGAGACTGCATATATGAGACTTTCAATGTTAGACGCTGCACTCAATGGAGCTAGTGGCGTCACTGTGAGGGGTGGGGTTATGTGTGAGCATTAAAGCGCAGATCCCATCCGCTCCACTAGGCGGCATCAGCGAGCTGCTCCTTGAGCCTGAACACCTTTGACAACAGCGACACCAGATCAACACAGGTACACCGTTTTACTGGCATCAAGTTGAGCTCCAGCAGATGACAGCTCAGTGATAGACTCATAATGTCAGTCAACAGCAGATATTACAGCAGCCCGACAACAAAGAAAAGCCACACCAAGTGCAGAAATGGAGAGTAACGCGACTCACCTGTAAGGGACTTTGTTTCGTTGGTTTAGTTTGTAGTGATGTTGTTGTAGTGTTTGTGTTCACTCATTGCTCTCTCTCTCTCTCTCTCCACTGCTGCAGTGAAGATACACACATGTGTCTGTTGTGTTTCTGCTGCAGATCTTTGACCTGCGCTCAACAGCTGACGCTCCTCCACATCCAGGCGGATTCACAGCTCCAGGAAAGGTATTTATGAGCTCATATTTCCAGTAGAGAGTCCAGAAAGTGTGTTTGTTGTGCTGCTGGTCTGTCGCATGTTTGTTGGGGGAGGGACTTTCTGTGGAAAGCATTTGATTGGCCAGATTTGGTGTAGAGTCATCAATACAGTATGAGGAGACTTTAGAAGGAAATGATGATATTTTCCAGTGTTTAATCGTGTTTAGTAACATTTAAAGCCCCACAAGCAGCTGTAAGATCATTTGAAACATGTTCATGTGTTTGATTGAAGAATAAGCATGTTTTTCACATTTTGAATAGTGAAATATAATAATATATTAGCAGATGATGCAGTTTACATTTATTTCAAATAATTTACTTTTGATATGAATTATTTGTGTTTATTTAATTATTTTTTTCAAAATGTATAGAATGTGGTTATCCTCCCATTGGAGAAAGAAATGTGGGTGTATGTGTGTGGTGATAGTGTAGTGGTCAGAGCACACATCATGACATCTAAAGCTGTCACAGCATACCTGGGTTCAAATCCAAGCACTCCTGCTGCTTTTTACTACTGAGATATTTAGAAACAACAAACAAAGTATTTTTATGTTTGTGGTCCTGTCCTAAATGCCTTGCTGCTTGCATTTGTGTGAACCACACATCGATGCAGGTTTCGTACCCAGGCCTCTGCTGCAACCACGTCCATTGCAAACATGTGTTTAGCCACTCGCCCATCATGGCTTTCAGTCTCTCAGCTGCTGTTTGGGCCACACAGTTTGATTGAATCCCAGGAACCGAAAGTAAAGTAAGCAATAGAGGGATTTGAACCCATGTTTTCTGTATGGCAGTCAAAGGCTCATCCACTGAACCACAGGGCTTGGCATCTGGGTATGGTTGTTTTGTGAGCCAAATCACAAAGAAATATATGTCAAACTTAGGTCGTGCTGAAAATAGTGATAAAGCCCAATTCAGACACCTACTTTGCTGTCTGGACTCTGTGGCTCAGGTCATAAAGTGTTGATCTTTAATCAAGGAGACCCGGGTTCAAACCTCACTATGGCTAACGTCCATCTTGAGCTTATTATACTTACCAAGAGCTCCTCATGATGATGTGAAACCAATGATGAGTGAATAAACACAAGTTCTCTGTGGAAGAGACTCATAAAGACAAGAGTTCAAATCTGACTTGTATCTTGTTCTAGCAGAAGTGGGATTCGATCCTTCACAGTTCTAAATGGCAGTCGAAGGCTCATCCACTGAGCCACAGGTTTTGAGATTTGGCAATAGGCTTTTTGTGAACCAAATTACAAAGAAACATGTGTCAAACCTTGGTCATGATGAGATTAGTGATAAAACCCCATTCAGACATCATCATGGTCTAGACTCAGTAGCTCAGGTCATAAAGTGTTGATCTTTAATCGAGGAGACCCGGGTTCAAACCTCCCCATGGCTGATGTCCAACTGAGCTTATTATATTCACCAGGAGCTCCTGATGATGGACGCTGATGTGAAGCCAATGATGGGTGAGTGAATAAACACAAGATCTCTGAGGAAGAGACTCATAAAGACAAGGGATCAAATCTGACTCGTATTTTGTTTTATTAAAACAGCTCACACACAGGTCAGCAGTCTAACTTCAGTTCCAGCAAGTGTTCAGTCAGGAGATCTGTGGCTCTGTGGTAAGAGCGCTGCCCCATGGCTTCAGGGGTTGCTGGTTTGATCCCAGCCAGAACTCTGCGATGTGAGTGAGTGTGAGGCGCGTCTGAAGAAGGGGGGATACCAGTTCGGTCTCCCCCTGGAGCTTCCGGAGACATGCCCAGCAGGGGTTATACTTTACAGCCTGGCAAAAAAATTTAAAATGAACTGTATAAAAATTTTGGGCCTGTGTCCCTTCCCCACCCGTTTCGGTTACCATCATTTGCTTTCTAGAGGAGTGACCCTCCACAAAGAAAATGATGGTAACCGACATGTGGAACAGACACACACACACACACAATCACACATGATCTACATCACCTGTGCAGCAGCAGATGATCATCATCAGTACAGTCAGCGTCTGTTCACGCGTCTCTGCTTCTGTTCAACAGGCTTACAGTCCACAACACTTCACTGATCCTGTAGAGTCGACACACAAATAAACACATTATTACACACACTGAATATCTGATCTAACAATAGACAAATATTACATATGTATCAAATATTGCGCCCTCCTGTGGAGATTTCTCTCTACTACACTTTTGCAAATCTTGAATCTACTGAATCTAAAATATTCGCCCTCGTGTGGTGATTATTGTGGACTGCACTGCTGCCGTTCTAAAATAATGAACGTTTCACCCTCCTGTGGAGATATTTCTGAATTACACCACTGCGAATCTGATGAATTTAAAATATTCGCCCTCTTGTGTGGTGATTTTGCTGAATGACACCACTGCGAATCTAATTGAAGGAATTTAAACATGTCGCCCTCCTGTGGAGATATTTCTGAATTACACCTTTGCAGATTTATTGATTTAAAAGATTGTGGTGATGTTTTTCCTGAACTTCAGCACAGCAAATGTAAAGCACTGAGATTTCACTTCCTGTGGCGCAGCTGTAGTTATGTGTATTTTCATCCACTGATGCTGACGACCAGAAACATTTTAATGTGTGAAAGGAAGCAGAAAGTCTTGAGGTTTAAACAAACAAAAAAGTAAATATTATTAAATAAAGACTTCTCATCAAATGCTAAGTATTACACAGTTTTTATGGGGTTCTTCAAATGACAGCGAGGCAGGAGTTAAACTGAGGTCACCGTGAGCACAGTTCTGCTACCTGTTGAAGCGAGTCGTTTTCTGTCTTCATCCGTTCCAGGAAGGATCAAAATCTGTTCTTGTTGACTTTATTATTCTGATTATTTGAATCAGTTTTGAATCTTTGACATGATTTTGATCAGTGAACAAAGGTAAACATGACCTAATGTAGTGATGTGTTCAGCTGAAGCGTCTGTGTCTGTCAAATCTCTATAGAGTGGAGGAACTATGACGTCAATCTGTATGCTAAAACCCGGAAGCCAGTTAGCCTTTTAGCAGTTCCGGTTCCCTCGTCCAAAAGTCAATGGGTTTTTTGAATGGGAGTTCAGTAAAATCGCTTAAATAAGGTTCGTGGCTAACACAAACTCAAGATACTTCCACGCTTTGTTCTACGACATAAAACTCATCAGTTACATCACACTCTTGATAGTTTAAATCGGTTTCGCTTCTTTAAAAAGACGGTTGCTATCAAGTTGCTAAATGTGACTACAGGCGGCGTCGGAGACATTATACGTCATCGAGCAGAACTGGTCTGGAAGCGCAGCTCGCTTATGTTGGGCATTTAGATTTGTCTGTGATTTAAGTATTTTCATGAAAAGTGTTTTATCGTTTGTAGTATTATTTTCTTATTGGGAATTCATATTGTGTGTAGATAATGCCTTCACTTGTAAAGACCGTCAAGATTTGTTGATCATTTATTTTAATTAAACGATATTATGGGAATACAGCGTACCAGTGCAGCCTGTCTCTTCCCTGCTCTCAGTTATGCAAACGTGTGAATAAATGTGTAAAAATACATACATGTTAACTGTCATTTTAACGTGATCAGTTGATTTTTCGTCATTTTTTTCTTCATCTGAACACATTTAATTAACTCTGTCATAACTGCAATATTTACACTCTTCCATACAATGTACAGCATATGTGACTCTATGGGCTGCTTTTCGCTGTACTTTCAAAAAGGAAAATTGAATGTTGTTCTGTATCCATGATGGAACTTGCAGGTGTATAGACTTGTCCCTCATGCCTCACTTCTGTCATCTGTTAAGGTAAGCAGGCTGTGTGCACGCGAGCGATACACTTACTTAAATATGTCTTATGATAATACTATGTAGGCACATTTATACAGTTTTAAAACTTTTACATCAACCGTAAAGCAAAACAGATGTAAATGAAATGCAAAACATTTTCAGGATCTACCAAGCCAGGTCAGAGGTCATGGAGAGCTCTCGAGGGGAACTGGATTCCTGGTGGATTGGAAACAACTGTTTCCTGAGTTATTTGCCATTTTATGTGTTAATTCTCTGTAAAGTAATTTCCTTTGTGTGCAGGAGAGATTTTCTGTCTTAGTGTAAGGCAGGAAGATCGGCCAGCGAACTCAATGTCAGTGTGAAGCCCTCCTGCCGCAGAACGGCTAACTATCTTCAGTAAATTTTCTTCATTTTATTGAATCTCCGGCTCAGAGTCTTCTCTTGATCTGACACACCAGTCGTTTTGGTCTTAACTGTTCATTTCCCTCCTAACAATGTCTGTGTGTTTAACCACTAATTTGTAAAGCATATACTCAAACATCTAATCATTCATGGCTCATTATTTGTGCTCACTTTATATAGAACTTCAGCACGAATGCTTGATTAACAATGTGGAAATATCAAACCAATACGAATGTAATATGAAACAATTTCCAAAAGCTGATGATTACAGACTTGACATCAAATATTGATCAATTAAATGCAAAACATGAATATTGAACCTCCAAGCTTGTGACTTTCTCACCATGATGTTCTTCACTCCAGATTATCATTTAGCCTGTAGGTAATTAATGCGCCACTCATCAATAAAGACACATATAACTTGTTTGACGAGCTCTTGTAGTTGGGGATGCAGAATGTTTTCATTGCTTACAGATTTAATTGAAGCAGACACAAATAATAATTTTACCAACAAAAATACGAACAC
Organism: Danio aesculapii; assembly: GCF_903798145.1. Lineage (NCBI taxonomy): Eukaryota > Metazoa > Chordata > Actinopteri > Cypriniformes > Danionidae > Danio > Danio aesculapii. The sequence goes on from NC_079438.1 coordinate 51,938,159, forward strand.
ATTTCTTTTACTAAATGCCTTATAAAGATGACTGACTGGTTTTTAAAAATCCTATATTGTATTAAACCGTTCATTAAGTTTTGAATGATAAGTATTGCTGTTGCTGTATGAAAACACAACGAGTGGATGTAAAAAAAATCACTTGGATTTGCAAGCTGAGACTGCATATATGAGACTTTCAATGTTAGACGCTGCACTCAATGGAGCTAGTGGCGTCACTGTGAGGGGTGGGGTTATGTGTGAGCATTAAAGCGCAGATCCCATCCGCTCCACTAGGCGGCATCAGCGAGCTGCTCCTTGAGCCTGAACACCTTTGACAACAGCGACACCAGATCAACACAGGTACACCGTTTTACTGGCGTCAAGTTGAGCTCCAGCAGATGACAGCTCAGTGATAGACTCATAATGTCAGTCAACAGCAGATGTTACAGCAGCCCGACAACAAAGAAAAGCCATACCAAGTGCAGAAATGGAGAGTAACGCGACTCACCTGTAAGGGACTTTGTTTCGTTGGTTTAGTTTGTAGTGATGTTGTTGTAGTGTTTGTGTTCACTCATTGCTCTCTCTCTCTCTCTCTCTCTCCACTGCTGCAGTGAAGATACACACGTGTGTCTGTTGTGTTTTTGCTGCAGATCTTTGACCTGCGCTCAACAGCTGACGCTCCTCCACATCCAGGCGGATTCACAGCTCCAGGAAAGGTATTTATGAGCTCATATTTCCAGTAGAGAGTCCAGAAAGTGTGTTTGTTGTGCTGCTGGTCTGTCGCATGTTTGTTGGGGGAGGGACTTTCTGTGCAAAGCATTTGATTGGCCAGATTTGGTGTAGAGTCATCAATACAGTATGAGGAGACTTTAGAAGGAAATGATGATATTTTCCAGTGTTTAATTGTGTTTAGTAACATTTAAAGCCCCACAAGCAGCTGTAAGATCATTTGAAACATGTTCATGTGTTTGATTGAAGAATAAGCATGTTTTTCACATTTTGAATAGTGAAATATAATAACATATTAGCAGATGATGCAGTTTACATTTATTTCAAATAATTTACTTTTGATATGAATTATTTGTGTTTATTTAATTATTTTTTTCAAAATGTATAGAATGTGGTTATCCTCCCATTGGAAAAAGAAATGTGGGTGTATGTGTGTGGTGATGGTGTAGTGGTCAGAGCACACATCATGACATCTAAAGCTGTCACAGCATACCTGGGTTCAAATCCAAGCACTCCTGCTGCTTTTTACTACTGAGATATTTAGAAACAACAAACAAAGTATTTTTATGTTTGTGGTCCTGTCCTAATTGCCGTGCTGCTTGCATTTGTGTGAACCACACATCGATGCAGGTTTCGTACCCAGGCCTCTTCTGCAACCACGTCCATTGCAAACATGTGTTTAGCCACTCGCCCATCATGGCTTTCAGTCTCTCAGCTGCTGTTTGGGCCACACAGTTTGATTGAATCCCAGGAACCGAAAGTAAAGTAAGCAATAGAGGGATTCGAACCCATGTTTTCTGTACGGCAGTCAAAGGCTCATCCACTGAACCACAGGGCTTGGCATCTGGTTATGGTTGTTTTGTGAGCCAAATCACAAAGAAATATATGTCAAACTTAGGTCGTGCTGAAAATAGTGATAAAGCCCAATTTAGACACTTAATTTGCTGTCTGGACTCTGTGGCTCAGGTCATAAAGTGTTGATCTTTAATCAAGGAGACCCGGGTTCAAACCTCACTATGGCTAACGTCCATCTTGAGCTCATTATACTTACCAAGAGCTCCTCATGATGATGTGAAACCAATGATGAATGAGTGAATAAACACAAGTTCTCTGTGGAAGAGACTCATAAAGACAAGAGTTCAAATCTGACTTGTATCTTGTTCTAGCAGAAGTGGGATTCGATCCTTCACAGTTCTAAATGGCAGTCGAAGGCTCATCCACTGAGCCACAGGTTTTGAGATTTGGCAACAGGCTTTTTGTGAACCAAATTACAAAGAAACATGTGTCAAACCTTGGTCATGATGAGATTAGTGATAAAACCCCATTCAGACATCTTCATAGTCTAGACTCAGTAGCTCAGGTCATAAAGTGTTGATCTTTAATCGAGGAGACCCGGGTTCAAATCTCCCCATGGCTGATGTCCAACTGAGCTTATTATATTCACCAGGAGCTCCTGATGATGGACGCTGATGTGAAGCCAATGATGGGTGAGTGAATAAACACAAGATCTCTGAGGAAGAGACTCATAAAGACAAGGGATCAAATCTGACTTGTATTTTGTTTTATTAAAACAGCTCACACACAGGTCAGCAGTCTAACTTCAGTTCCAGCAAGTGTTCAGACAGGAGATCTGTGGCTCTGTGGTAAGAGCGCTGCCCCATGGCTTCAGGGGTTGCTGGTTTGATCCCAGCCAGAACTCTGCGATATGAGTGAATGGTGAGTGAGTGTGAGGCGCGCCTGAAGAAGGGGGGATACCAGTTCGGTCTCCCCCTGGAGCTTCCGGAGACATGTCCAGCAGGGGTTATACTTTACAGCCTGGCAAAAAATTTAAAATGAACTGTATAAAAATTTTGGACCTGTGTCCCTTCCCCACCCGTTTCGGTTACCATCATTTGCTTTCTAGAGGAGTGACCCTCCACAAAGAAAATGATGGTAACCGACATGTGGAACAGACACACACACACACACACACACACAATCACACATGATCTACATCACCTGTGCAGCAGCAGATGATCATCATCAGTACAGTCAGCGTCTGTCCACGCGTCTCTGCTTCTGTTCAACAGGCTTACAGTCCACAACACTTCACTGATCCTGTAGAGTCGACACACAAATAAACACATTATTACACACACTGTATATCTGATCTAATAATAGACAAATATTACATATGTATCAAATATTGCGCCCTCCTGTGGAGATTTCTCTGCACTACACTTTTGCAAATCTTGAATCTACTGAATCTAAAATATTCGCCCTCGTGTGGTGATTATTGTGGACTGCACTGCTGCTGTTCTAAAATAATGAACGTTTCACCCTCCTGTGGAGATATTTCTGAATTACACCACTGCGAATCTGATGAATTTAAAATATTCGCCCTCTTGTGTGGTGATTTTGGTGAATGACACCACTGCAAATCTAATTGAAAGAATTTAAACATGTCGCCCTCCTGTGGAGATATTTCTGAATTACACCTTTGCAGATTTATTGATTTAAAAGATTGTGGTGATGTTTTTCCTGAACTTCAGCACAGCAAATGTAAAGCACTGAGATTTCACTTCCTGTGGCGCAGCTGTAGTTATGTGTATTTTCATCCACTGATGCTGACGACCAGAAACATTTTAATGTGTGAAAGGAAGCAGAAAGTCTTGAGGTTTAAACAAACAAAAAAGTAAATATTATTAAATAAAGACTTCTCATCAAATGCTAAGTATTACACAGTTTTTATGGGGTTCTTCAAATGACAGCGAGGCAGGAGTTAAACTGAGGTCACCGTGAGCACAGTTCTGCTACCTGTTGAAGCGAGTCGTTTTCTGTCTTCATCCGTTCCAGGAAGGATCAAAATCTGTTCTTGTTGACTTTATTATTCTGATTATTTGAATCAGTTTTGAATCTTTGACATGATTTTGATCAGTGAACGAAGTTAAACATGACCTAATGTAGTGATGTGTTCAGCTGAAGCGTCTGTGTCTGTCAAATCTCTATAGAGTGGAGGAACTATGACGTCAATCTGTATGCTAAAACCCGGAAGCCAGTTAGCCTTTTAGCATTTCCGGTTCCCTCGTCCCAAAGTCAATGGGTTTTTTGAATGGGATTTCAGTAAAATCGCTTAAATAAGGTTCGTGGCTAACACAAACTCAAGATACTTTCACGCTTTGTTCTACGACATAAAACTCATCAGTTACATCACACTCTTGATAGTTTAAATCGGTTTCGCTTCTTTAAAAAGACGGTTGCTATCAAGTTGCTAAATGTGACTACAGGCGGCGTCGGAGACATTATACGTCATCGAGCAGAACTGGTCTGGAAGCGCAGCTCGCTCATGTTGGGCATTTAGATTTGTCTGTGATTTAAGTATTTTCATGAATAGTGTTTTATCGTTTGTAGTATTATTTTCTTATTGGGAATTCATATTGTGTGTAGATAATGCCTTCACTTGTAAAGACCGTCAAGATTTGTTGATCATTTATTTTAATTAAACGATATTATGGGAATACAGCGTACCAGTGCAGCCTGTCTCTTCCCTGCTCTCAGTTATGCAAACGTGTGAATAAATGTGTAAAAATACATACATGTTAACTGTCATTTTAACGTGATCAGTTGATTTTTCGTCATTTTTTTCTTCATCTGAACACAAATAATTAACTCTGTCATAACTGCAATATTTACACTCTTCCATACAATGTACAGCATATGTGACTCTATGGGCTGCTTTTCGCTGTACTTTCAAAAAGGAAAATTGAATGTTGTTCTGTATCCATGATGGAACTTGCAGGTGTATAGACTTGTCCCTCATGCCTCACTTCTGTCATCTGTTAAGGTAAGCAGGCTGTGTGCACGCGAGCGATACACTTACTTAAATATGTCTTATGATAATACTATGTAGGCACATTTACACAGTTTTAAAACTTTTACATCAACCGTAAAGCAAAACAGATGTAAATGAAATGCAAAACATTTTCAGGATCTACCAAGCCAGGTCAGAGGTCATGGAGAGCTCTCGAGGGGAACTGGATTCCTGGTGGATTGGAAACAACTGTTTCCTGAGTTATTTGCCATTTTATGTGTTAATTCTCTGTAAAGTAATTTCCTTTGTGTGCAGGAGAGATTTTCTGTCTTAGTGTAAGGCAGGAAGATCGGCCAGCGAACTCAATGTCAGTGTGAAGCCCTCCTGCCGCAGAACGGCAAACTATCTTCAGTAAATTTTCTTCATTTTATTGAATCTCCGGCTCAGAGTCTTCTCTTGATCTGACACACCAGTCGTTTTGGTCTCAACTGTTCATTTCCCTCCTAACAATGTCTGTGTGTTTAACCACTAATTTGTAAAGCATATACTCAAACATCTAATCATTCATGGCTCATTATTTGTGCTCACTTTATATAGAACTTCAGCACGAATGCTTGATTAACAATGTGGAAATATCAAACCAATACGAATGTAATATGAAACAATTTCCAAAAGCTGATGATTACAGACTTGACATCAAATATTGATCAATTAAATGCAAAACATGAATATTGAACCTCCAAGCTTGTGACTTTCTCACCATGATGTTCTTCACTCCAGATTATCATTTAGCCTGTAGGTAATTAATGCGCCACTCATCAATAAAGACACATATAACTTGTTTGACGAGCTCTTGTGTTGGGGATGCAGAATGTTTTCATTGCTTACAGATTTAATTGAAGCAGACACAAATAATAATTTTACCAACAAAAATACGAACACATTTCTTTTACTAAATGACTTATAAAGATGACTGACTGGTTTTTAAAAATCCTATATTGTATTAAACCGTTCATTAAGTTTTGAATGATAAGTATTGCTGTTGCTGTATGAAAACACAACGAGTGGATGTAAAAAAAATCACTTGGATTTGCAAGCTGAGACTGCATATATGAGACTTTCAATGTTAGACGCTGCACTCAATGGAGCTAGTGGCGTCACTGTGAGGGGTGGGGTTATGTGTGAGCATTAAAGCGCAGATCCCATCCGCTCCACTAGGCGGCATCAGCGAGCTGCTCCTTGAGCCTGAACACCTTTGACAACAGCGACACCAGATCAACACAGGTACACCGTTTTACTGGCGTCAAGTTGAGCTCCAGCAGATGACAGCTCAGTGATAGACTCATAATGTCAGTCAACAGCAGATATTACAGCAGCCCGACAACAAAGAAAAGCCATACCAAGTGCAGAAATGGAGAGTAACGCGACTCACCTGTAAGGGACTTTGTTTCGTTGGTTTAGTTTGTAGTGATGTTGTTGTAGTGTTTGTGTTCACTCATTGCTCTCTCTCTCTCTCTCTCCACTGCTGCAGTGAAGATACACACGTGTGTCTGTTGTGTTTTTGCTGCAGATCTTTGACCTGCGCTCAACAGCTGACGCTCCTCCACATCCAGGCGGATTCACAGCTCCAGGAAAGGTATTTATGAGCTCATATTTCCAGTAGAGAGTCCAGAAAGTGTGTTTGTTGTGCTGCTGGTCTGTCGCATGTTTGTTGGGGGAGGGACTTTCTGTGGAAAGCATTTGATTGGCCAGATTTGGTGTAGAGTCATCAATACAGTATGAGGAGACTTTAGAAGGAAATGATGATATTTTCCAGTGTTTAATTGTGTTTAGTAACATTTAAAGCCCCACAAGCAGCTGTAAGATCATTTGAAACATGTTCATGTGTTTGATTGAAGAATAAGCATGTTTTTCACATTTTGAATAGTGAAATATAATAATATATTAGCAGATGATGCAGTTTACATTTATTTCAAATAATTTACTTTTGATATGAATTATTTGTGTTTATTTAATTATTTTTTTCAAAATGTGTAGAATGTGGTTATCCTCCCATTGGAAAAAGAAATGTGGGTGTATGTGTGTGGTGATGGTGTAGTGGTCAGAGCACACATCATGACATCTAAAGCTGTCACAGCATACCTGGGTTCAAATCCAAGCACTCCTGCTGCTTTTTACTACTGAGATATTTAGAAACAACAAACAAAGTATTTTTATGTTTGTGGTCCTGTCCTAATTGCCGTGCTGCTTGCATTTGTGTGAACCACACATCGATGCAGGTTTCGTACCCAGGCCTCTTCTGCAACCACGTCCATTGCAAACATGTGTTTAGCCACTCGCCCATCATGGCTTTCAGTCTCTCAGCTGCTGTTTGGGCCACACAGTTTGATTGAATCCCAGGAACCGAAAGTAAAGTAAGCAATAGAGGGATTCGAACCCATGTTTTCTGTACAGCAGTCAAAGGCTCATCCACTGAACCACAGGGCTTGGCATCTGGTTATGGTTGTTTTGTGAGCCAAATCACAAAGAAATATATGTCAAACTTAGGTCGTGCTGAAAATAGTGATAAAGCCCAATTTAGACACTTAATTTGCTGTCTGGACTCTGTGGCTCAGGTCATAAAGTGTTGATCTTTAATCAAGGAGACCCGGGTTCAAACCTCACTATGGCTAACGTCCATCTTGAGCTCATTATACTTACCAAGAGCTCCTCATGATGATGTGAAACCAATGATGAATGAGTGAATAAACACAAGTTCTCTGTGGAAGAGACTCATAAAGACAAGAGTTCAAATCTGACTTGTATCTTGTTCTAGCAGAAGTGGGATTCGATCCTTCACAGTTCTAAATGGCAGTCAAAGGCTCATCCACTGAGCCACAGGTTTTGAGATTTGGCAACAGGCTTTTTGTGAACCAAATTACAAAGAAACATGTGTCAAACCTTGGTCATGATGAGATTAGTGATAAAACCCCATTCAGACATCTTCATAGTCTAGACTCAGTAGCTCAGGTCATAAAGTGTTGATCTTTAATCGAGGAGACCCGGGTTCAAATCTCCCCATGGCTGATGTCCAACTGATCTCATTATATTCATCAAGAGCTCCTAATGATGGACACATGTGAAACCCATGATGTGTGCGTGAATAAACACAAGTTCTCTGTGGAAGAGACTCATAAAGACAAGAGTTCAAATCTGACTTGTATCTTGCTCTAGCAGAAGTGGGATTCAATCCTACACACATCTATCGGGCAGTCGAACGCTCATCGATTGAACCACAGGATTTGGCAGCAGGCTTTTTGTTAACCAAATTACATAGTGGCTCAGGTCATAAAGTGTTGTTATAATCTAAGAGACCTGGGTTCAAACCTCACTATGGCTAATGTCCATGTGAGCTCATTATATTCACCAAGAGCTCCTGATGATGGACGCTGATGTGAAACTCATGGTTTTAGTGAATAAACACAAGAATTCTGGAGAGAGGCTCATAAAGACAAGGGTTCAAATCTGATTTGTATCTTGTTTTATTGAAACAGGTCAGCAGTCAAATATCAGTTCCAGCAGGAGTTCAGTAGCTGCGTGGTAAGAGCGCTGCCCCACGGCTTCAGGTGTTGCTGGTTTGATCCCAGCCAGACTTCTGCAATATAAGTGAGTGAGTGTGAGGCGTGCCCGAAGAAGGGGAGATATCAGTTCGGTCTCCCCCTGGAGCTTCCAGAGACATGTCCAGCAGGGGTTATACTTCTTTACTGCCGGTCACTGATCCTGTAGAGTCGACACACAAAAAAACACATTATTACACACGCTGAATATCTGATCTAACAATAGTGAAATATTAAATATGTATGAAATATTGCACCCTTGTGTGTAGACGTTTCTGAATTTCACCTTTGCACATCTAATCAATTTAAAATAATTAGCCTCCTGTGGAGATTAATCTGAATTACATCACTGCAAATCTAACTGAATGAATTTAAACTTATTGCCCTCGTGTGGAGATATTTCTGAATTACACCATTGCAAGTCTAATGAATTTAAAATAGAATGCTGGATTATTTTCATCTAATCAACTGTTCACTTCACTTTTAGTATCTTACTAACAGACTCTTTTTGCATTTTTAATTAACTCAGAAGTTAATATAATAATAGAATTGGTTAATAAACAATTGCACGATTCTGTATATCTAATTATACCTGAATATACTGCAAAAGTGTAACAATATGTAAGGTGATGTATAGACTTACCAGTAGAGCTCGATATAATGGATGAACTAGAACCGATGGTCCATAAACCATGTGCACTACAATGAGAAAAGAATAATTATTCATAATCATAACCACCATCATTGAAATTTACAAAGCAAAACTCTTCAAGTAAGTTATAAACACATTACAACATCTGAGGCGATGCAAACAAAGAATGATTATTAAATGTTAGCTGTATACTTTCTGTGTTTGTACTCACATGCTATTATTCAGTCCTGACTCTCTAATAAACCTTAATGAATTATCAAGAGCCATGAGGGTTGTTTTGCCTGCATTATTGTTTTTTTTTATGTCAGTTCCAGTATGTTATGAGTTCCAGTATTTATTCACTTGGGTTTATAAATCAAGCATCACATTTTTAACTAGAAATATCAGCTACAAGTGTTGAATTATGAACTGTTTTTATTTTGTTGCACTATTCACCAAATTATATTTTACTTAAATTTCCATAGTAAACTAAACTGGAATTATTTATGACATATAAAATAAGCTTTCTTTAACTGTGTTTTGTTTAACTTTCCGAAGTCTGTATGGTAGGAGTAAAGCTGCGGTCACACTGCACTTTTCTCCCCATAGACTTCCATTCATACGTACGCGAATGCGTCAGTTCGGAAATGCAAGCTCGTGCGTCAAGTTTCGCAGGAAGTTTCTGCGTTGGAAAGTTCAAGCTTGGTGAACTCTGACCTGTGAAATCACATCACATGATTGCGTGAGACCAACTGAAGTTCAACACATGACCTCTCTGGAGAAATTTTTTAAACATTATTTTCTAGAAAATAAAATTGCTTTTAAATTAAACCTTAAATTTGGATAGGAAAGTGGTGTTTACAGACAGGAAAGTATTAGGAGCAGAAAGAGGGGTAGGGTCAGCAAAGGACCTCAAGCAGGGAATAGAACTCGGGGTGCTGGTCAGCACGCTTAACCACTAGGCTATTGGCGCCGACCTCCGGACAGAATCTTGTTTAATCCTGCCCCTTTTCGCAGCGCTGTACTGCAGAATTTTGCAGGCACAAACTCTAGTGTGACCGCAGCTTAAGTGAATTATTATTAATGATTAAAGCTGTGGAGGGGTGTGCTTTATAGCAGCAAGGACTGATTAACTATTGTAAATAAAATTGTGTGCTTTACTAAGAATAAATCAGACGAAATAAAGCATCTGGACAATCTTATGATATCAGTCACTTTAAAATGACCAAAATCCTCCACATGGACATTAAAAAAAAAATCACATAAACCCACCTGAATAAATACTATAGGTATTTACGAAATGTATTAATCAATGCAGCAGCAAATTGTAGTATTAACTACAGTGACCTGATAAGCTGTGATGTAATATCAATGTCACTTTAAAAATACCCAAACACTGATGTGGGCTGGGTTTACTGGGTGTGGTTAATCAAATCAAGTAAACCCATATGTAAAAATACTACAGTAAATTTATAGTAAATGCATTTTATTTATTATGGCATTTTCAACACCATTTAATAAAATCTACAGTATATTATATTGTTAATTACAATAAATTGTAATAAATATTGTAGTGTGCTTTAATAAAGTCTTTAATAAAGTACTTTGTGGTGTATTGTTGTATAATATAGTATAGTTTAATTAAAATGCTTTACAACAGTACTGTTCAACAACACTAAAAATAGTATTTACTATAAATTACTATAGTATTTTTGCATGTGAGAAGAAAAATAGACAGATAGTAGTAGACAGATATATGATAGAAAAATGCCAATCAGTTTGACAGCAACTAAACCGCGTTTCATACAAATGTGCATACTTCCAAATAATATGAAAGTATTTATAAAGCAGTGAGCTGAAAAGCACCCTAAGACCTTGTCATCTCAAATCCTTCTTCTATTTCTTATTGGAATAACCTCTTTGATGATATTAAATGGTCATATGTTTGGTCACTCCCCCAGAATTTTTTTTAACAAATAAAATTAAAGAAATATCTTTTAAAATTATTCACAGATTTTATCCAGCTAAAAAAATTCTAAAATGACATTGACGTCTCTTGCTCTTTCTGTGAGACTTCTTCTGAATCTGTTGCTCACTTGTTTTGGGATTGTTCCTTTGTTAAATCATTGATGTGACTTCTCTAATTGTCCAAAAGGTTTGTGGTGATTTTTCTTTAAGCTATAGACATGTTGTTTTTGGGGTTTTATATTAAAGAAAAACAATTCCTTAATTCAACTTTTTGCATAAACCTCATTTTATTAATTGGGAAGTTATAAACACAAATGCAAATATACTCATTGTAAGCCGAATCTTTTTATTTTTTTAAACAAGAACTGGACATTTATTTAAAAATCATCACAGACTTTCACAACAAGAAAGCTATTAAAACTTATAATACATGTGCTTTATTTAATATTCTGCATTTACTTGTTTTGTTGTTGTCATGTGCCCTCATTTATTTCTTTTTTTGTTTCTTTTCCTCTCTCTTTGTCTTTCTTTTGCTTTACCTATACTATATTTATTTGAAATTTGTTACATTTCTCTTCTTGCAATAAGGTAATGTTTGTATTGATTGAATTATACTTCTATCAGTTTTGTATTTGTTGTAATGGTCTGTTGTTATTGCAAAAAAGAGCAGCTTCCATCCGCTCCACTAGGCGGCATCAGCGAGCTTTGCTGTCAGATTTACATATTTGATCCCTTGTCAACATTTGAGTGCGTTCAAGCTGTTTTACTGTAAAGTTGAACTCCATCAGATGACAGCTTAGTGACAGACTCATAATGTCTCTTTAACAGCACATATTACTGCCTGACAGCGAAGAGAGACCACACAAAGTGCGCTAAAGTGCAGAAATGAAGAGTAACGCGACTCACCTGTAAGTGACTTTTGGCGTGAAGAAGCGCTTGCGTGTAAAGTCCTGAGAGTTTGTCTGAGAGTATTTCCGTGGGTTTGTAGTGATGATGTAGTGTTTGTGTTCAGTCATTGCTTTCTCTCCTCTGCAGCTGAATGACAGCGAGGGCGGGTCTGCAGCAGCGAAAATACACGTGTGTCTGTTGTGTTTCTGCTGCACATCTTCCACCCGAGACCCGACGCTCCTCCACACACTTCTCCACATCCACACGCCTTTACATCCTCAAGAAAGACTTTTTCTGATGTCAAATTTCCAGCTGAGAGTAAGCGAAGTGCGTTTGTTGTGCTAAGTCAGTCACGTGAACTTTTTTGGGGGACGGAGTTTCTATAGAACGAATTTGATTGGACAGATTTGGTGTAGTGCAAGATGAGTCATCAATGTAATGTTTACTCGTCTTACCTGCTTCTGAAATTTGAGCTAAGCTGACATTTCCACAGAAAACGGCATCAACTCTTCTGAAGTCTTAATACGATAGTCATTTTGAAGCAATTAAAGACTGCAGTAGGGTGGATTTGAACTCATACCCCACTTGCATTATTATTGGTAGCTAACATCTTAAACCACTATGCCCCTGCGGCTTTTACATTAAGCGCTGGCATTAGGACCACTTAATGTCAACAATTTAACATAAGCAATAATGAGATTTGAACTCAACACATTTTTTTTTAGCTGAGCCACTGAGATTGATGAATTGAACCTTGTTTTAGACATGGCTTTATTTATATGAACAACAAACAATTAAAATTGAGGACAAAGAGTTAACAGTGTTGTTATAAAGCTTATTAGGAATCTCTAATCCAGTGTAATTTAAAAGAATAAATAAATATTAATATGAATATAATAATTATAATAAATAAATAGCCTAATAATTCCTGAAAAATCATTACTTAATGTATGTTTAACACAATTAGCACAAAACAAAATGACAAGTATAACTATTATAACTCTTTTAATTACAAATCACATGCACAAAGTTTGAAAACATCAAACACCATTTATATATGCAACCTTAGCCAGTCCTTTACTTTAACGCATAATTCATAACATTATTCAATATTACTTTTCATTTATTGTAGAAGAGTGTTTACACATCTAACTATCAAAACAAACAAACAACAACAACAAAAAACACTAGTACTACTATCGTCATTAATAATGTGAAACTAAAATAAACTGGGAAAATCATTTTAATTGATTTTTTATTAAGGCATTTCTACATAAATAGAAAATATTAAGAGACCATGTGAAAATTCCATGTATTAAAACATGTTTATATGACTTTTTAGAAACCTTATTTTCTTGGAAAATACACATTTGGATAAATAACCTTGATTTTCAGCCACAACAATATTATAATTCTACTCAAACCCATACTTAATCAATTATAGCCTAATAAAAAAAGTTTGTAAGCACTCTTCTATTACATTTATTTTTGTTTCTCCAGCAGAGGGAGACATTACACCACAGGAGCCCTCTGTATGAGTTATAATACTAAGAGATGCTACTGGACGGAGTTTCATTTTAATTGTTCAACAAAATAACACATTTTAAACTCAAATACTGACCACATATACAAGTCAAAGTTGAATATTCAATCTAATAAAGTCTACACGTGCATTTCAATTTAGTGTAACATGTTTTGTACATTTGCATCATTACATTACACCTTTATATTAAGTTGCCTCAACCACTGTTTACTTACATAAAAATGCAATGTGCATATTGCGTTCATATTGTATTGTAAAACACTCATTGTACTTTTGAGGTTGGGTATGGATACTGTAGAATTAAACTGCTTTATATTACGTGGACTGTACCAAACTATTAATGTAAATACAAGTAGATAGTAGTTAAGACCACTTAATATAAAGTGTGACCATCTATTTTTTCTCTTCACAGTGTGCACTTCAGCAGCAAAAACAGGCCTCTTTTGTCAAAACAAGACAAAGCCTTGAAGTGGGCAATTCAAGATTCTGCAGGGTAAGTTATAATTGTTTGCTGTTATAATTATCATTATGTTTTTGTTTTAGAAATATACAATTGAGTATAAACCTCTCGTTTTTTGTTATTTTATGCCAAACAAACAAATACATATTAGTAATAAATTCAATCAGTAGTTTAAGGAAGCTTTTTTTACATATATAGAATTAAGTTGAGGCATTTTTGTACTTCTGTATTATTACATTTGGTTCTAGTTTATATTAAGTGCAATCTACTAAATTACACATTGTCAAAATTATATTAAATGCAAATACATAGTAGTTAAGGCCACTTTATGGTCCTACCTTGAACATATTTTTCTCTTCACAGTGTGCACTTCTTATAACAAGAGGACTTTGGCAGTATTTAAACAGACCAGGCTCTCCAGGCAGGGACAGAAAAAAAAACATGCCTCTTTGGTCAAAGCAAGACAAAGCCTTAAAGTGGGCTATTCAAGATTTTGAAGTGTAAGTTATAAATATTTGGGGTTGTTGTTTTTTTTAATTATTACTATTATGTTTTTGTTTCAGAAATTTACAATTGGTTAGATTATAGACATGTATGAATATGTGGTTCATTCAATTGAGTTATTTTATGCAACAAATAAAGACATGCCATCAGTAGTTTAATGAAGCTTTTATTGTATATGGATTTGATTTGAGGCATTTTTGAACTTTGTATAATTGAATTTGGTCCCATTTATAATTAATATTATATTATTAATCTGCATTAATCTAAATGCTAGTACAGTGCTCAGCATATACCCATAGCCAAGGGGGTTAGGGTGGTTCGAAAAACTGACAAAAGTCCAGAATTTGTCCCATACATGAGCTAATTTGTCCTATTGTGACTGCTATTCCACAATAAATTGTGAAAATAACCCATCAACAAAGGCTTTAAGACCAAGCAGAATCCTGTATTGGCTCTTGGTACAGAATTTGGGACAGCAAATTTAGCACGCTGTGATTTCCCATTCTAAAGTCACGCCATGCCAAATTCGCCGTCCCAAATTCTGACTGAGGAAAGTTGAATGTGCTGGCCAGTTTGTAATTAGCCTAATAAATGACAATAGTCTACAGGTTGTTGTTTTTTAAAACTTTAACAGATTCCTTTTTCTTTTCTAATGATATATGATGTAAATCTTTAGGAAAGGTTTTTTGGTACATCAAAATGGGTGGTTATGATGACCATCCAACAAACTAATCCAGCAGGAAAAAGTGCTTAAAATGTCACTAAACTGCAGTATTTAAACCCTTCATAATTAAATAGAAAATAAGGCAAATAAGTGCAAAAAGGTCAACCTTTTGAGAAAAAAAATCCCACCCCTTTCAACAGGCTGGCTACGGGCCTGATAAACGAGTGCACCCCTCACAAATCACTCATTTAAATTAACATTTCCTATAGGATGCTCTTAGGCATGGGCCGATATAAGATTCTGACAGTATGATAACCTTGGATAGAAATATCACGGTTTCACGGTATTGTGATTTACTGCTCTAAATCACATTCTTTTTAAATGTCTGGGTAAAAAACAAAAACTTTTTCCCCTTTGAACACAATATATTTTATTCTGAGAAACATTTAATATATTTTGTAACAGTAAACATGTCAGGCTGAATAATTCAAATGAGTCATTGACTTCTGCCGTCTTCCTTAGTTTCAAAAACACTGATTTCTTTACAATTTAAAACGACATCTTTAAATATATTTCCTGCTAGAGATACTGCTAAAAATTATTTACAATTGTAAATAAAACAGTGTACACATACCTTAGGAACGGTATAGCAGAACATTTTGACGGTTTTAAAACCTAGACTTTTCCAAAGCGTGGTATACCTTGAAAACGCTTATCGTCCCATGCCTAGATGCTATACATTATTAAATGTGTACGTATTAGTCAGTACTGAAGGTAAATCTGGAGCTAATCTAACAAAATAACTTATGATAATGGTCCACCCAAATCTATATGTTAGGAGAAAATATGAAATTAAAAAGGGGAAAAATCAAGAGAAACAAAAAATATATAAAATATTGTTGACATTTTGTAGTTTGTAAATATTTTGCATGAATTTAAATGTATTATCTTTCTATTTTCCAAATATTTTTGGTGACCAGACTCTTATTTTAATGATTATATCTGTTTAATAAATCTGTTTTGTTCAAATCCACCGAAATATATTGCCTATATTCACTGTATTCAAAATGGCATGTACTCATTTATCCAGAGCACTGTACATAATAGTTAAGGAAACTTATATTAAGTGGGAGCATGTATTTTTCTCTTCACAGTGTGCACTTCTTAAAACAAGAGGACTTGGCAGTATTTAAACAGGCCAGGCTCTCCAAGACGAAGCAGAAAGAAAAAAAAAACATGCCTCTTTTGTCAAAGCAAGACAAAGCCTTAAAGTGGGCAATTCAAAATTCTGAAGGGTAAGTTTTTGCAAGAAAAAAGAAAAAGAAAGAAAGAAGACGGAGGGGAAAAGTTATCTAAGCCATTACGCTCCTTCACAATAGCTCAGGTTGAAGTTGTGCCTCTTCTGATCTTCTCTCAGCTGGACTTCTGCTTTCCAGCCTGTCTCCTCTGATCTCCAGTCATCCGAGAGGTTTTTCTGCCAGCCTGCGAGCTGTCAAAGTAGCCCTGGAATCAAACGCCACTCCATGCTCAGCTATGATCAAAGCGGCACAGGTGAGGCAGACACAGAGACACATACAATTGGCATCTAAAAAAGTACGCCGTCTCTCTCCTCCCCTCCCTCCCTCCTGCTTTTTTTTTTATCTCCTGACACGGAGAGGAGAAACGCCGAGCACATTGATCAGAATAAAGCAAAGTGATCAGGTTTTGAAGATGTGGGGGGAAGTTTGTTCTCGGCTCAAACTTTTGGACAAAGGGAGTTCTGGGATAGAGGTGAGGGCGCTGCGTAAGGGGACACTTTAAATGTTTTTTTTTCTTTTTTGAGGGGGCTTTGAACAGAATTTACCCTGTTGATAGCTCTCTGGAGTCTAACGCATCTTTTATTTTTATTTTAAATAGCTTTTATTAGGTTTTTTACATGAAATATCAGTTACATCATTCACTTTATAATTATCCTTCAATGTTGTTATTAACACTACCCTAAATAAACACTTCCCCACGTCAACAGCCTATAACGTCCCATTGAAAAAACGAAATTAACATAATTAATAAGTAAAATAAATAAATCAAATTCAATAAAAAAAAATAATAAAAATGATGTATTCATATATTATTGCTCAGCTTAAAAATCAAGAGTGTTACCCAGCAGATAATCTAAAAAGGGGCGCCACACCTTGTCAAACGTCTTTAAAGAACCTGTAAGTGATAGTTTAATTTCATCAAATTTAATGCAAGTAAACACTTCTTTTGTCCATGCATCAAAAGAGGGTGGAGAGATATTCAGTAAGTATTTAGATCAAGGCTCTAGTTGTTCATTAACTGTATGTATCTATATGTTTGAGTCAAATGAGAGTTTTTCTTTTTGTATCTGTTTATTTCAAGCATCATATTTAAGTAAATTAAAATAAATAATTTCCTACAAATTATTTAAAAACTATGAATATGTGATATATTAATATATATATATATATATATATATATATATATATATATATATATATATATATATATATATATATATATTTATAGTTTAAATGAAAGCAGTTTTTTTTAAAAAGTTTTTAAAAAATTGTGGTAAGAAATTGTGTATAAATAACGCTTTTATTCAGTGAGGACTGATGTATTAAAAGTCACATTTAAAACTTGTAATTTTATATGATTTTAAAATAAATGCATGTATTTAGACTTACTATAATAAGAGTCTACATAAAATTCTAGTTGTAAATTACAGAAAAATCAACACAAGTGATATTTAACACTAATTGTTTCATAAAAAGACTTTCCTTATTTAAATTTCTTTGTGAACACGATTTTAAAAAACAAAGAAAATAAATCAAATGTAATTATAAATTGCAGTTATTATAAATCAATTATAAAGCAAGCGGTTTTTAAAGTTATTTATGTAATTTATGGATTTTTTCTCCTTCTGAGTCACTAATAAAAATAATTCAAATTCACAACTATTTGTTAAATATAAGGACTTCTCTGTCTGACCCTTTTTTTGTGGCCAAGATAATAAAAAGTAAACTAGTAAATAAATAAATAATTAAAAATGATCAACTACAGTTAGAAATGACAGTTTTTGGTAATAATGCAAGTAACATCCACCACTATTTGTTTAATAGAGGGAATTTGCTTACTGACCCTCATTTATGAATAAAATAAAATATTACAATGATTACAAGGATCATGTGACACAAGCTTTGACATCAAAAAAAATAATTACAACCTAAAACATATTTAAAATTAACATGTTTCCAATTGTTTTCCAAATTGTAAGACCACAAATATTATATATATATATATATATATATATATATATATATATATATATATATATATATATATATATATATATTTATATATATATATATATATATTTATATATATTTATATATACACACACAAATAGTTTGATATTTACAGTCAAATGACATCTATTATGACATTTAATATTACATAATGTTGACTCATATGACATTTCAGACGTCACAGCCAGTAGCCAGAATATGAACAAACAGGGCTTTTTTTCCTCTTTCTCAAAACACAAACATATGATCAGAAACACAAAAATAACATTAAATCATTCACTATTTGTATAAACCAAACAGCTATTATTCAGACACAATCCTTCATAAAGATGTTTACTGAACCGTCCTGAAAATTAAACCAAGGAAAGAAAAAGTGACAAAATAACATTAGCAATATGCAGAAAGTGCTTAGAAACATCTTGCTTTTCTATTGTTGTCTAATAAAAACATTTATGATGACCCTTTGAGCAATAAAGAGTATAGTTTTCTCGCTAAAAGTTTAATATTTGCATGACATCACTGTCAGTCGTCAATATTTACCCTTAACCATACAATAAGATATAACGTTGTAATTACAGAACATTAACAAAATAAATAACATCTCACTTTTTAGGCTCGAGATGCATGTAAAAGAGATGTAGAGACATCCCATTTGCACCCGGTTCAATGGACGGAGAAAAAGAGGAAACAGATCAAGATTTATATCAGACCGAGTCCTGCTGATTTGAAAGCAAGCGCTGACTTCACAGAAAACTCGCCTGCGGCCGACAATCACAGGTAATTTACATTTCTAATTGAACTCAATTTGTCTCATGTAAAGAGACTATTAATCTATTCTAATACTTGTGCAACTTTCTAATGATGATTATTATATCACTGATGCTCATGTGTGTGGTAAAGCACACTGGTGTTATTCAAAAAGCTGTAAATATACACTTATACTGATCTTCCTGCTAATATGTTAAGAATCACTTTCTGAAACAATAATCACAATGAACAAATTCAACAAATCTGATTAGGTAATTACTATAAATTAGTTAATATAATTATAATATAATATAGAAGCTCGTCAAATTATTTTTGATGCAAATATGCCTCTAAATATCTTAAAATCTTTAATATACATAAATTATTGTAAAAATGAATGATATTTTTGTGTTTTCTATTTTGTAAATCATGCATTGTTTTTTTTATAAAAGGTTTTTGTCCAGATATTTATAAATCCTTAAATAAATAAGCATTTTCCAGACAAGTAAAAAATATTTTCTTGTTTTCAGCAGTAATTTGTCACAATTAAGTGGGTTTTTCTTAAAAAAAAAAAGTTGTATTTTGAATTTTTGATTAAAAACTCACTTAAGTTTGGCATATTATTTCTCAAAACAAGACAATTTATTTTTTTTACTTGTGTAGAAAATGCTTCTTGATTTAAGATTATTTGCAGTGTGGTTAAAATATAATATAATATAATATAATATAATATAATATAATATAATATAATATAATATAATATAATATAATATAATATAATATAATATAATATAATATAATATAATATAATAGCTGGCAAATGGGTAAAACCTTGCGGTCTGAAGGATAGAAATTTGTGGCATCTGTTATTTTTAAATAGAATCTCTTCAATAATAATTTTTAATGTAAATATGCATGACAATATTTATTTTATCTATCTATCTATCTATCTATCTATCTATCTATCTATCTATCTATCTATCTATCTATCTATCTATCTATCTATCTATCTATCTATCTATCTATCTATCTATCTATCTATCTATCTATCTATCTATCTATCTATCTATCTATCTATCTATCTATCTATCTATCTATCTAAGTTATTGTGACAATGAATGATATTTTAGTGTTTTTCTATTCTGTAAATCATGGTACAAATATACATTTTTGGCTCAGAAATAAGACAGATTGTAATCTAGAGGAAAGAGAAAGAACAACAACATATAACATTTTATTACACTTTGATAGTTTTGATCACTTACTTTAATTAGTTAAAAAGTTGACAAAGGTGTTTGCATAATCTTTTAGGAGGGTTCAGTGTTCATGAATCTGTCTGCTGTTGAGTAATGTATTTCCAGGACTCGCACTGTGTGTTTACAGAGCAACAAAGTGACAAAGCAAAAAACTATTTTAAAGCGGCAGCCTCCAGCACACTTTTCAATCAGACTTCCTCTATTCGGGTCTCATCACATATATTGTTTTTCATACAGGAAATTCCATCTATCATGGGACTTTTTTGCACCCATTCCTTGTTTGCGGAGGAAGTGGTTTCTTTTGCACTCATTTTTTAAACGGGTGCCAATTATGGGGGCGACTGAATTAAGCACATGAGTCACTGTCGCAATCGTGACACGAGGTATGATTGTGCAAAAAATATGTATTTTTTATGCACCTGTCCTGAACACCACAACACTCTACACTGCCAATATTACATCATTTGTTAAGGCTAGCAGTCTGAAATGATGCTCATTTAATTCAATTCAATTCACTTTTATTTGTATAGCGCTTTTACAATGTATACTATGAAAATTGTACAATGCTACTATGAACATTTATAAACAATATTTTTCAACATTTATATTACAAACATTTGTTCATGCTATAAGGCTCCCCCACTGTCAAAAAAAAATATATAAAAAAATAATATATCCATACAGTCTGGGAAGATCAACAAACAATCATTGAAACAATAATTTTAAAATATTAATAACAAAAATACAATGTAAAAAATATATATACACAAATAATAATAATAATAAACAAAGTGTAAATAAATTTTTTGAAACTATGACAAAAATGTAATATAACCATTATTACAAAAGAATAATAATAACCTACAGTAAATTTAAATGTTAATAAAAAAAATGTAACCAATCCTTTAAAAATATTAATGATGGAAATACAATGTAAATATATATATATATATATATATATATATATATATATATATATATATATATATATATATATATATATATATATATATATATATATATATATATATATATATATATATATATATATATAAAATAATAAAAAAAATCATTATTATATATATTTTTTTCATTTTGGGACCGTATTAAAAGATAAAGACAATAAATAAATACATAAATAAATGAATAAAAGTAATAATAATAATAATAATAATAATAATAATAATAACAACAGCTAATCAGACACATTGAGACCAAAATAAACAGATGATTACCAATAATTGGCAATATTTAGCAATAATAAGAAATAAATGTAAATAAATTCATATATTTAAATAAATTCAAAATAAATATTTTAAAACTGACCAAAATATAATATAAACATTATTACAAAACAATAATAACAAGCCCACAGTAAAATATTATATATATATTTTTAACAATCATTTAAAAATATTATTAATAAAAATACAATGTAAAAAAATGTATAGAATTAAAAAATAATTATCATTATTTTCAATAATACTTTTCATTTTGGGACCATCTTAAAAAATGAAGACACAATAAATAAATAAAAGTAATAATAATATTCAGACACATTTAGATCAAAATAAACAGACAATGACCAATAATTAGCAATAATAAGTTTCAAATAAATTCAAAACAAATCTTTTGAAACTATGACCAAAATGTAATATATGCATTCTTACAAAACATTATTATAATAATAGCGTACAGTACATGAAATTAAATTAACACAAAATATTTTAACAATCATTTGAAAATATTAATAAGAAAAATAAGATTAGTAGTAATAGTAAAAAACATTTTCCCATATTTCTCCTTGTTTTCACTCTCCAAAAAATATTACGTAATGTTGCATGTCAGCAGTGATATAAAATAAAGCAGAAGTGGCTACAATCGATGGGCTTTTAATGCTGAGTGTTTAAAGCTGCGGCGTATGGGAATCTCTCATGAGACCACACAAACACGTGTCCATGAGACACAAAGTCTTTTCTTGAAATGATCAGAAAGACAAGAACAGAGACCAGACGAGCGAAATATTAATGACACTGATCTGAAGACGGAGAATGAGTGAGAAACAGAGAGTCGCAGGTGTTGATCAGTGTCACACAGAGACCATCTCAGACACAGACAAGGTGAAAATAGAGCGAACATTTGAATGACAATGAGATAATGGAGAAGAAGAGAAATCTCAGACAGGTGTGGAGGAAAAATGAACAAACGTGTGCATTGATACCTCAATTTTAGGAACTTTAGATCAAGCTGAACCCTAAAATAAATCTGTTTATATACAGTTGAAGTCAGAATTATTAGCCCCCTGTTTATTTTTTCCTTAAATTCTGTTTAACGGAGAGATTTTTTCAACACATTTCTAAACATAATAGTTTTAATAACTCATTTCTAATAACTGATTTATTTTATCTTTGCCATGATGACAGTAAATAATATTTGACTAGATATTTTAAGACACTTCTATACAGCTTAAAGTGACATTTAAAGGCTTAACTAGGTCAATTAGGTTAACTAGGCAGGTTAGAGTAATTAGGCAAGTTATTGTATAACGATGGTTTGTTCTGTAGACTATCGAAACAATATAAAGCTTGAAGGGGCTAATATTTCAGACATACTGTGAAAATTTCCTTGCTCTGTTAAAGATCATTTGGGAAATATTTAAAAAAGAAAAAAAATTCAAAGGGGGGCCAATAATTCTGACTTCAACTGTATATATTTTTTCCTTTAAGTAACAAATAAAGTAACAGATAACTCTTCGAATGAAGGCTGCTTAAAATGCAAGTTTATTTGGAGCATTTGTAAGGTTTTTATTTACATTTGTTCTTTAATTTTGAGAGCTTTTTGTTTGTTTGTTGGTTTTTACTTTGATTTTAGTTACCCGTTCTGCTGTATTTTTGAGAATTGTGAAATTATTACTACAAAATAAAAGGTTTAAAGAACAAAAATATGTTACAAATACATTTATAATATTACATTTTAAGTAACATAAATAGAAAATCGTTCAAGAAATCAATCCAAAAGTTGTTTTGGTTATATGGCCCACTTATAATCGTTTTAAATAACCACGAAATAAAACAATTATATTAAATTAAATTACATTAAACAATCAAATCTCCATAATTAAGCAGCTCTAAGATTATGATTAAGTGTAAGTTCACTATAATAATAAACAATAAGATAATAAGGATGTTTTCCAAGTCATTTAACAGTTTTAATTCATAGTAATTAGCATATACCTATTATTAACACACAATTTCAGTCATTTCACTACAAGCCATTTAATAATTAATATGCATGTATTTGTATGCTGTATTAATGTATTATATGCTTCCTACAGAGTTGGCTGGGTTAAAGATGTTATATATGTAAAATAAGTTGTCATATCGTAAGAAGTGTTTATGAGTTTAATGTACAGCGAAAAACTCTGTCTGTCTGTCTGTCTGTCTGTCTATCTATCTATCTATCTATCTATCTATCTATCTATCTATCTATCTATCTATCTATCTATCTATCTGTCTGTCTGTCTGTCTGTCTGTCTGTCTGTCTGTCTGTCTGTCTGTCTGTCTGTCCATCTATTTTTTTAAATAAATGCCATGTCTAAATGGTATGTCAATGGTATTTATAATAATGTTGCATAATCTACATTTGCAGAAGTGTTTACATCATAGAAATCAGCAGCAGTAATGCACACGAAAGTCTATAACAAAAAGAGGAAATGTAAAAAACTTTGCGAATATGTGTGCGGTGTGCAGTGATGGAGGACTGTGTGCAAGTTGACAGAGGTCGAGCGTGTGTGTCTGTTGAGGGAAGTAGGGCAGTGTGCTGAAGGCCAGTATGTCGTGTTCACCTCTCATTCACAACATCACCATGGCCAGTAGAAACACTGATGATCTCAAGAAATAAGACTGTTAACAGTAGCACTGCAGTAATTAGGTCTGCATATTTCATGAGAATTTTCTAAAAACTAAGCACCAACTACAAGCTCGTAAAGTTGTTCATTAAAGATTGCCGTTTAAAAATTATTCAGGTTTTCTGTTTCCAAATTTCAGCAAAGAGCCATTTCAGATTGTTTTATCAAATGCATTTTTTAAAGAGTCATCTGGGGTGTGTGTATATAACAAACCCTTTATTAATTTATAAACAAAACCTTCATATATGTCCATGCACAACTCGAAAATAAACATATAGAGATCACAATGCATTAAAAATGGACGATTTACAGATTTTTATTTTTGCCTTCGCCGCTCATGTTTGAATTTACATGCGCAAGGTTACCGTAAAAATGTAAGTTACCAGAGAAATGTACCACAGAAATGTAAGAAATAAAACTTGCCCTTTATTGTTGTCACGATTCAAGTTAAACCACCGCACCACATATGCGCATTGGTTGAAACGTCCTTTTATTGTAAACAAATTTCTTATTCATTTTGCTGTAGAAAATACAATATAATTTATTATAATGGGAAATAATGGGAATTGTAATTGTAGGAAACTGATTTCGAAATTTTGAAATGTTATTGAAGAGAGACAGCTGGAGAGCCACATATTTTTAGTCAAAGAGCCACATGTGGCTCTCGAGCAATATGTTCCCTACCCCTGATTTACATTGTATTTATTTGTGAATTTAGTTCAGATTTTGGTCACACTTTATTTAAAGGTAGAGTTTTAACTAGTAACAAACCATACTTCTAGCTCAAAAAACTACTAACTCATTAATAGTTAGTAAGTAGTAGTTTAGTTTATGTATTATGCATACTAGGGATGTAGATTGTAGAATAAGGTCAAACTTTATAAGTGCTAATAGACCATTTTGAGGGATGTAAACAAAAACAATGGTCTTAACGTATTTCCTGTTTTGCATTTTTATTTTCTATAGCTTACGAGAATCCAGAAAGAGCCACATATTGATAAATAATGTTATGATAGCTGTTTTAAGATTAAAGTTATGATTAAATTGCCTCTTGTTACTGTTATGAAACAGTTTGATAACAAGGAGGAAATGTTCATGGGCCAATGACATGACCACATTGAAAAGATCTAGCAACAGTTCATATCTTAATAATAGGCAGGTAATAAGCCAGTAGTTAATAGTGAGAATTGGTACTTAAACTAATGTGTTACCCAGACTTTTACCTCAAATGGCTCACAAAGTCATCAAGTAATAATAATAATCATCATCTTCATAATTAAGTTTTAGTGTTTTTATCTCTGATATAATAATATTAATAATAATAATAATAATAATAATAATAATAAGTAATTTAATATTGATATTCTAATTCTACTAAAGTTATTTTTAAATGGTAATATTTAATAAATTATTCATTCTTTTAAAACAATGAAGTGTTTTATTTGGTTAAGTACTGAATAAATGAATGGTAAATACAGTAGTCTCACACTTTTGTCATAATATTCATATTATTTTAGCTATATAACTGCAGGGTAACTATGTTTATATATAATAACTGTAACTGGTAGAAGCTATTAGTTACTAGTTAGTTAGTTAAAGCTATTAGTAACTAATAAAGCTATGGTAAGTAATAACCTTCACTTTTCCGAATTTGATTGTAATGCAATAATGTACACCTTCTGTAAAGCTGCTTTGAAACAATAAGTATTGTTCTATACTAATAACCTTTAATTGAATATTTATATATAAGTTATTGGTTGAGATTGTTCTGCTATAAGTGGTTTTAAAAGATCTGTAAGAAAAGAAAAGAGAAAGTAAGAAAGAAAATAGTCCTTTAAGAAAATTGCACAATTTGCTTGTTTTCTCAATAGACTGAGTTTATGCAAGCACAACGAAAACTCAAAAAGTTCTGCAAACTTATCAGACGTCTCGTCATCTCAGCCAATCAAGCATCTCACTGACCTCTAGTGGTCAACAGAGGAACTGCACTTGTGTTTTTGCACTGTAAAACACTTTGTTCCTCTCCAACATTAGAGTCTAGCAACTTCACCCAGCCCATTTAAGTTCGCAAAGGGCAGAAATCGAACATCTCAGCATTCACATTCCAGACTTCATATTGTTTAATGACAGGGAGTGAGTTGAAATAGCCTTGTGGAGGAGAGGCATTTTTTTTTTGCTGCTCTTATAAGTAGTGCTATCATGACGGCGGCTTGATGAAGCAGCTCTTCACTATCAGTGATATGTGGAGAGCTCTTGAAAACCATCTCCGTCTCTTTTCATACTGCTGGCGTCTCATTTCAGACACAAGTGAGGCTCGGCTCACCTCGTCCAATCAGTGACACCGAAGGGGTTCATGGGAAGGTGAGACGCTGCTCAACCTTGGCCAATCAGAGATGACATTGGATGTTTGGTCTCTCCTCGGCCTGTGGCTCTTTTGTTTGACCGATGCTCACTGTCTGAGAAGAGACTGTCTGTTTTTTTATTTTTTGTCTAGTTCACTTGGGAGGATGTTAATGTTGTTGCGTTTTACTTATTGAGTGTTATTTGTTCTCTTTTCTGAGCCTGTTTCAGCCTAATATTACTGTTATACCTAAAATCTCTAATTCTCTGTAATAATATTAACTCTCGCCGTTTAAAATTTAGCATTATACCAATGAAGTCAGCTGACAGTTGTAGAAAGAGTACAATGTGTAGAAACTACATTTGTAATTCTTATAAAAATGGCAAATTTCAGTTTGGCAGGAAAACCCAATTGCCAGCATGCCCCTTGCATCCCAATGAACACCAAATATTTATTTATTTATATACACACATATAGGTGACGCGGTGGCGCAGCTGGGTAGCGCTGTCACCTCACAGCAAGAAGGTCGCTGTTTCGAGCCTCGGCTGGGTCAGTTGGCATTTCTGTGTGGAGTTTGCATGTTCTCCTCGTGTTCGCAATTGGGTAACCTAAATTGTCCATAGTGTATGTGTGTAAATGAGAGTGTATGGGTGTTTCCCAGTGAGGGGTTGCTGCAGGAAAGGCATCCACTGTGTAAAACATATGCTGGATAAGTTGGCGGTTCGTTCCGCTGTGGCGACCGCTGATTGATGAAAGGAATATGCCGAAAAGAAAATGAATGAATGATTTTATATATATATATATATATATATATATATATATATATATATATATATATATATATATATATATATATACATTTATAATTGTAATATTTATAATTTCAGTCAGAAATATTAATTTTAAGTGCACTTGAATGAAATAAAAATGTGGAACAAACGAAAAATCAATCAGTTCATTAAATATCATGTCTATGAAATAATGTAACATATTTGCAATTTTAAATGCTGAGTCAAAAAATTGTTATTTAGAATATATAGTTACCTACATTACCGAAAAACAACAACATAAAAAAAGATGTAGCAATTACTTTATAATATCCAGAAATTATAGAAACTGCAAGTAGATTTCACTAATAATCATAAAGAAACCCCAAGTAACACATTTAATTATGTGTATGTATGTTTAAAATTGAACATATAAAATTAAAAAATTGAAACAAATTGTTTTACAAAAATTCTTATGTGTAAAACATACTCCAATGTTTTTTTTTTATTTATTTTCTCACATTTACCAATTTACCGATTCTTTATAAAGTATTAGAAGGACAAAATCTAAACTTGTAATTTGGTTATATTAATAATTTGGTATAATACTTTATAAACATTGCAAAAATGTACCCTCAAATCTGAAGAAAACAAACCCCAGCCAGAGAAAAATCCCCTGCGATAAATAAAAACTGCAGCAAATATTATGTACTGCATCATGGAAAACTGGTGACTTTATATATCATTCAATGGATCTTTTTCACATTTCCCGGTTTCTCAGTAGTGGAAGTTGTCATAGTTGGGTAAACTCAGAGCGCAGTGAATGGGAGAGTACAACAAATATCTTTTTTACAATCTTATTTGCTGAAATAAAAAAGAAAAACTCTACAAAGATGTTATCAAGGCTTTCAGAAAAATATAAAAAAATATATAGTGTGAGACTGATAACGACAGCCAAAAGAAAAAACAACCTCAAATTTACTGTCCTGCCCCATAGACACTGCATTTCTAGGTCTTTGCACAATTGGTAATTTGTTTTTTGTAATTTGATGCAAATATGATATAATACATACATAAATACATATTAAAAATCAAAATGTT
>NC_079438.1:51971340-51993840 GCF_903798145.1 Danio aesculapii
CATATTTTTGCATGTTTTCTTGTGTCAGAATCACATGTAAAGGCTCCGCCCTCTTTGGGAAAACAGCAGCTCATTTGCATTTAAAGGGACACACATGTTCAAAATAAGTATTGAACATGTTACCATTTTTCTCTGAAAACATATTTCTAAAGGTGCCGTTGACTTTTAATCTTCCCTGGATGTTAGTAACAATCAAAGAAATCCATATGTGCAAATCAAATTATTTTACAAATGAAATTATATGTAATAAAATGAAATGACGCAGGGAAAAAGGTATTGAACACATGAAGAAAGGGAGGTGTAGAAAGGTCGTGAAAGCCCAGACAGTAGCTCAGTAGTTTTTCAGCAACCCTCTGCCCTTCCTCATTGTAAATGAATATTAGCTGCTACAGTCCAACATCTACATTAGCAGGATGATGAAGATGAAACCAAAGTGGACCTTTCAGAAAGACAATGATCGAAAACACAGCAAAGGAAACTCTCTAATGGTTTCAGAGAAAGAAAATCAAGCTGTAGAATGGCCTAGCCAATCACCTGACTTGAATCCAATAGAAAATACAAATTAAAGATCAGATTTGACAGACTAGACCCACAGAAGCATCAAGATTTTGACACTCCGTTGGAGTCTCTGAAAAACTTACACCTGAGCAATGCATGTGATTTCATTCTCCATATGAGAGCCGTCTTTAAGCTGTCATCACCCTAAAAAAGTCTACTTATTTTCCCTCTTGTATAATTAATGATCTGTGGGCTATTTTGAGCTGAAAAATCACAGATACATTATAGGATACTAGAGATTTATTTAACATCTAATGGAAGGGGCCTTAATGCTACCCCTTTAAATAGTAAATGAATGCGAGATTCATCACATTTCATTTGTTGTATTTCAGCGTGCAGCAATAAGAATTCAGCAATGTTCCAGTCATACTATGGTGCTCAAGCAGCCCCTACTAATGTAGGAAACCATCAGAACCAGTGGGCCCCAGAGCCACAGTTCTCCTCCTGCCCCTATTCTTACTACAGCAACCCGAATCCGGGCCCCTACCAAGGCAGTGAGCCATCAACCTGGCCCTGGACTCGATGGAAGGTATGCAAAATCACTCATACACCAGTTTGTTTTAACTGATTTCATTTAGAAAAAAAAACTGATTATTGTGTTGCATTTAGGGATGGGAAATACATATTTATATACTATATTTATTTTTATTATCATACTTCTTATGATAATATTGCAATTATTTTAACTCATACTGACATTATAAAGCATTCCAGTCATTCTGCAACAAACAAAAGCACACCCATCAGCATTCACTGTATGATGAAGCCTATATGATACATGCAGAAGCACTTTTAGTTTTCAGTATCCCAGTTAAAGCGATTCCGGTGAACTGTATGCCATTAATACAAAATCGCTGCGTCTGTTAACGTCTTTTCCTTAAGAATCAATCATCTTCACTGTCTGAAAGATATACGATATAAAGTGGGTCTGAGAATCTTTAATAAAGACTGCATTAAATTCGATATTTTTATGCCATGTCTTTAAAATGTGAACATTCATTTTAACCGTAGTATTTTCAATGGAATTTTGCACTCTGCTGTTCCTGACGGCGCTTGCTATTAAACAGCTTCATCTTGTTTCATGCCTGAACAACTAAATCAATGCTTAAGTCTGTTTAACTTCAATTCAATTCAATTCACCTTTATTTGTATAGCATTTATACAAGGTAGATTGTGTCAAAGCAGCTTCACATAAAAGGTCACAGTAAATAGGAACAGTGTAGTTCAGTTTGTAGTGTTTAAGTTCAGTTCTGATTATATTTTAATTACATTACAACATTAATGCTGTGAAAGGAACCATATGAGTTGTGCATATACCCTAATAAATTTAGTCTGTAAACCAAGTAATGAAAGATAAAAATAAATAGTAATTTCACACAGGAAAAGTGTGATTTTTCCTAAAATTAGCGCAAATGTGATCATAAACGTGACTCTGATTTTATATAGCAGTTCAGCAAGTAATTAAATTTATGTATGCAAAAAATAACTTATTAGTACCAAAACGCCTATGTTCATTGTTTTGTCTGTTCTTTTCTCTTTCACCAATGCATATAGTTCCAAAAGAATCCAAAGCAGAACATTTGTGCATCTCAGAGCTACATTGCGGGGATTAATTTCTGAATTAGTTTGTTCTTGAATAAACCATTTTAGTCAATGATTCAATGACCCATTCATAAAGACAGTCCTCTGTATTATTTTGGAAAATAATCAGACATTTGGGGGCAGCACGATCGCCTCACAGCAAGAAGGTCGCTGGTTTGAGCCTCGACTGGGTCAGTTGGCGTATCTGTGTGAAGTTTGCATGTTCTCCCCGTGTTGGCGTGGGTTTCCTCTAGGTGCTCCAGTTTCCCCCACAGTCCAAAGACATGTGGTATAGGTAAATTGGGTAAGCTGAATTTTCCGTAGTGTGTGTGTGTGGGAGTGAGTGTGCATGGGTGTTTCCCAGTGATGGGTTGCGGCTGGAAAGGCATCCGCTGCGTAAAACATGCTGGATAAGTTAGCGGTTCATTCTGCTGTGGCGACCTTAGATTAATAAAGGGACTAAGCCAAAAGAAAACGAATGAATGAATGAATGAATGAATGAATCAGACATTTTGAATGATCCTTTTGATTGTATTATTCAATGAATGATAAACTTTTTCTTTTTTTGCAATGTAGATTGTCAAAGCTGCTTAACATATACAAAAGAAAGAAAATAAAACCATAATATTTCTAATTGTGCAACATTCCAGCAATTCAGGATCGAAATTGAATTGTAATTAGAACTACATTATAACGACATTGTTAAATTGATTAACCACATAGTAGTGATTTTATTGTAATATTTATTTAATCATGATAGGCCTAAACCCACAGGTAAACACACAAATATTGTCTAATTATCATTACAGAAAAAAAACTGGGCGTATATAAAGTATGAAGATCTATTTTTTCAAAATTGCATGGGTCTAGTTGCATTGCCAAAGTCCAGTGCAATGCACTTAGTATTGCTTTTCATGGTGGAAATTACATGGTGGAATTACATCAGTTTTGAGTTTGTGTTGATTAAGTCAGTCCTTCTTTATGTGTCTGGCAGTTGTTAACACACAGACAAGAGTGCTGGCAGTATCATTAGAGCTGATCTTAATTTAGTTACATGCATCATAACACAAATTAAAATGACCCCTCGGGGTGGAGGAGGGCAAGAACTCGCACATGATCTGAGAGAGAGCTGGAGAGTGTTTATCAGTCGACTTGAAAATGTCATTATCATAATGTATTTTTATAGAATCTTTTCTTTATTTTATTAATTTTTTAAATACTTTTTTTATTTTAAATTAAGTGTCCATTTTTTTCTTTCATATTACATATATATTCTCTTTTAAATATGCATTTTATTTGATTTTATATGACCATAAGCCATTTCAGGTTTAGCTGTATATTAATATATATATATATATATATATAATAAAGTATAATGTAATTTAATAAATAAAATTAAATGCCCAGTTTACCTTTCAGCCTTATACTAAGATAAATACAGTATAAGCAACATGTGCTTTATAATTGTGAACATTATAGTTAATATGTGTGTGAACTGCATTGTACAAAATCAGAGTTTTTGTCTCTCATTCTGCTGCATCGATACTTAACCCCATAATGTGATTATAGGCGCATGCCTGTGTCCGCACATTTGAGCCAGAAACCACCCAAACAGCCCTTTGTGTCCCAGGACTCATTTGTCTGGAATTTGGCTGCTGTGGATTTGCTGGAAGTTTTTGTTTCAGAGCGTAATTTCACACTATGTGCTGACAAAACACAAGACCTCTGTTACTGTAATCACACCGATCACATTCGAAAAACTGTTTATTTTGACTGTTAAGCACAAGGTCCGGAACCGGGAAGTACGTTTGTTTCTATATATGACCTGTGCCATCTATTTTTATTCCTTGCTGTTTGTAAAGGATTTAGAAAAGGCAGATATTGTGCAATCAGTTGCCTTTGATTTCCATATGATTTGAGCTTTGATTTTTTTTTTTGAAGCATTAACTGTCATCAATAGTACATCCATAAATACAATAATGGGACTATAAACATTTAAACTTACAAATATAAATGTATGCAATACACATTTAGCTCCACAGCATAAC
Source organism: Danio aesculapii (assembly GCF_903798145.1). Lineage (NCBI taxonomy): Eukaryota > Metazoa > Chordata > Actinopteri > Cypriniformes > Danionidae > Danio > Danio aesculapii. Next base: position 51,975,528 of record NC_079438.1, read on the forward strand.
AAGTATTGTACTTCATATTTAAAATTTCCAAATATAGGCACATCATTACTTCATTAATACATCATTAATATAGCAACAGTTTGAGTATATTTTTTGAATAAAAAATAATTACTACTACTACTTATTAAACTTATTATTATTTAATATTTTGTAATGTTAAATGTAGCTAAATAGTTTATATATAATCCAAATGTTAATAATAATAATAATACAACAATTGAGAAAGTATATAAATTATAATATTCATAAATATGTGACATAGTACATATTAAATTTCATGAAATATCACAATCTTAACAATTAGAATATACTAAGTAATAAAGTATGTATACAGAAAGATTTTTATAAGATAATAAGATAATGTTTAACTATCATATTTACTATTATTATTTTGATGTAATGTATATAATTAAATTGTGTGTATATATATATATATATATAAATAAAATAAAAGAATACAATTGCTTCAATTGTCAAAGATTGATGTATTTTTACAGCATTTATCAACCTTTTTTAATGTTTAGTAAATGTTCATTTTCATTTGCATTCAATCAACTATTGTTAATAGAAACAACGTTTTGCTTTCTACTTAACCCAAGCCTCGTTATAAAGCGTTACCTAATTATAAAGCTCTCAGATGTGACTTGTGATCACTTGTCGACATGTTACGATTGCCTTAATTGGCCAGACAGAAGAAAAAAGCCACTTTGGTTGCACTTTTCCAAACTGTTAGATGCAGAAAGACAGAAATCAGACTTGGAAGCAAAGCAACAGTCAGTTTTTTTCTTTTGAGGCTGGAAAGGGAATAGAAGAGGCTGAAGCACATCAAAGCTGCCTTGTGTTTGCTCTCGTCCACAAGAGGCCTTTCATGTGTTAAAGTGTGTGTGCGCGTCTGTGTTTTGGTGTGGGTCTGTGCATTTCTACCTGTGTTTGGAGGAAAGAAGTGTGCCGTCCCTCGAGGCTACGGCAGACTCTAGAAGACACAGATCTATAACTGTGTATCTACACGCCTCCCGCCTATGAGCTTTACTTTATCTGAGGCAGGTCGGGCAGAGCCAAGGGGTTATGGGAAGATGTATTATTGGAAGACTGAGATTTTTTTGGGGAGGGAGTGGATTGGGGGTGTGGGGATCCCGGCTGACTAGCAGGGAGACCACCCATCCCGTCTGGCTTAGACCCAAATTCACTTTGACATCCTGCAGCCCAATGGACCGGATGGATAATAGGGATAGACAGTTGGTGTGTACATTGGTTTGGGTGTTCATAAGATTTCATACCTGGAAAAGAGACTATTGATGAAGCAGGGAACTGAAAACAGAGATGTATACTGAGTTTTGAATGGCGAAAGATTGTGCAAGGGTTACATGGACGTCGTGCTGATAAACTATCAACAGCTCTTTTAAAAATAAATGTTCCAAAAAGTTCCAAGAGTTTTTGCAGTGAGCCGTTTATTTCAGATCCTACATTCACACCGAACTCAGAGCACACTGTCACTCACTTTAGTGTAATTGTGGAACGTTTTGCAGCTCAATTATTTTAGTTTTTGCTCCAGTTGAACTATTTAAACTTGTGCAGATGATGTGATTGAAGTGAATTACATGCATTTGCGGCAAATGTGTTGTGACTTCCACATTATTTGGGCTGCCTGGTGGAAATTTGCCTATATTTGCTCATTTGCATTAACATTATATGTAATCTACACTTGTGAATACTTTATTTTGCATTTAGTGTGAACCCAACATAAGTTTTTTCTACTATAAAGAGTAGGGATGTTCATAATAACCAATTAACCGTTAATAGAAAGGGTGAGTTTTTACCCAATTAATGGTATCATTTAAATTATTAAAAATTGTTTTTTTGAAAGTTTGGCTGCATAAATGTGCAACACATATTTGTTAACTCGCGGGACGGTAATATGAGTCACGCCATGTGGCATTTGCTATTTACATGGCAGACTTTGTAAGTGGAAAACCTGAATACTTCACTAGTGAGAAAACAGTTAAACAGACCATCTGCAGCACGAGGATAAAGAATTAGCCTCCTCCATTCAACCTCCTTCTCTACTTTCTTCTTTACCCTTTCACTTTTGTGGATAAGGAAACAATGTACGCACTCTACTGAACACATCCATTAGCCTACATATTTAATTTTGTTTGTTAAGTGCAAAGATTTGTTTCAAAACTATTTCTAAATTCAATTCTAACTTCCATCAAATTAATAAATCAACAATAATAATGAAGTGTGGTCTAAAAAACTGAGTTATATCCAAACACACATCCTATTCTTATGCCTCATATGATGATGCATAGGTCTCCAAAACCTGACAGGTGGACAAATCTAAACTTGTTTTTATTAAAACAAAAATAAATATGCATATAATAAATAATACTTATAATATCATTATACAAAAGCAAATTGTCATTTTAACATTTTAATCCTTTAATTTTTTTTTCATATGTAAAGATATTTGTGTAATGCTGTGTGTATTAAGCAATGTGTAAGGGTTGCGCAAGAAATCATGCCAAACACGTCTTGTGCCTTATTGCGCCAGGGGTATGATAGGGATCGATTTGAGGTAGCTTGATATTTTTATTTGACAAAAGAAAAAAAAACAGCCTATGCTGGTTCATAAAAAGGATTTAGTCAGTGTTTTCGTTTTGTAATCTAAATTTATAATTTAACAGAAAAATATCTAGGGCAGGCCTATTTATTTTATTCTTTTAATTTAGTTTGTTCTTTTTCTATGCTTTTGGAAACAGTGCAGGTGCGTGAAGATGTTCTATTGTTAAGATATTCTGTATTCAGTATTTTAAAATGCAATATTTAATGTGTCAGACAAAAATAGACATCAATTTTTAATTGTTGTTAAATACAAAAATTTAATATTAATCTGACCAGTTAACGGTTAATATTCAATTAACTAACGGCAGTTGTCGGTTGGCAAAAATAACCAAAATGAGCATCCCTAATAAAGAGTCTTTACACAATAGAAAGATTCCATGTATATTAAATATTGTTCATGGAACCACGGCTGCTAATGCAGAACTTTTATTATGAAGAGTGATATAAATGGCTTAAACTGGTGTCTTTAAGTGAGGAGGAAGGGCAGGTCAGCAGATGGATAATAGGATAGACTTTTGGTGCATGCATTGGTGTAAATGTTCATAACAGTTCATACCTGGGAAAAAGACAATTGATGGAGTGGGAGATTGAAAACAGAGCTGTAAACAGAGTTTTGAATGCTGTAAGGATTTTGTGCAATCGGGCATATTGTTGCATTTTACAAAGATAAACTATCAACAACTCTTTTAGCAATAAAGGTTCCACAGTTATAAAAAGAAGCATCTACTTTTTAGTGTGAAGAACTTTTTTTCTACTTTAAAGAATCTGTGTAATGATAATATTACATTGATGTTTGAAAGTTCTGTATGGAACCACAGATGCCAATAAAGAACTAATTTTTTTGAAGAGTGATATAAATGGCTTAAACTGGTGTCTTTAAGCGAGGAAGAAGGACAGGTCAGCAGATTGATAATAGCATAGACACTCGGTGTGTGCATTAGTGTAAATGTTCATAACAGTTCATACCTGGGAAAAAGACAATTGATGGAGTGGGAGATTGAAAACAGAGCTGTAAACAGAGTTTTGAATGCTGTAAGGATTTTGTGCAATCGTTACTTGGGCATATTGTTGCATTTCACAATGATAAACTATCCACAGCTCTTTTAATTATAAAGGTTTCACATTTATAAAAAGAAGCATCTACTTTTTAGCACGAAGAACATTTTTCACCACTTTAAAGAATATTTATAGAATGATAAATTTCCATTGATATTTGAAAGTTCTTTATGAAACCTCAGATGCCAATAAGGAGCTTAATTTTTTAAGAGTGATGCAAATGGCTTAAACTGGTGTTTTTAAGGGAGGAAGAAGGGCAGGTCAGCAGATGGATAATGGGAAATTGGAGCATAAATTGGTATGGATGTTCGTAATGTAATCGTTCATACCTGGGACAGAGAAAATTGATGGAGAATTGAAAACAGAGCTGTAGAACTGAGTTTTGCATGCTGAAAGATATCTCATGCTGATAAACTATCAACATCTGTCTTAGAAATGAAGATTCCAAGCGTATTGTGAAGAAATAAGGATGGGATGAATGAAAGTTGGAAACAGATGCAGGGAAGGAAGGATGGAAAAGATGAACACATCAAACTCCACTTCCAGAAAATCACTGTGAATCAGCAGAGAGAGGAAACCGAAATTAGCAGCATTGATTATGACAAACGGCCTGTCATCAATTGCAACATGAGCTGGGGTTTTTCCAGGACAGTGGAGTGACTCCATCGCTACTGGTTTTCCTCTCTGAAAGCACTCACTCTGATCAGAAGTATTCTTGATCACTTTCTCAAATGGACAACATGGACTGATGTGGTTTACAGTCCCTGCATTTGGGGGTGTTGCTTTATCCTTCCTCATCCCTTTGATCCATCAGGGTTGTTCCTTGCTAATAGGATTAAACTAGCGGTCTTTTAAATTCGATATATTGTGGTTAAAAGCTTGATGTGTCATGGATTGGTCAGGCTCTCACGACCCCCACTCACGAAGATCACCATCACCTGACTTCTAATGAGCACACAGCTGCATCACATTCACGAGCACCAGATAAAAGCACAGCACTCCAGTCGCTCATTGTCCGGGCTCGTCTCGACGAAAGCGGACAACTGAGCGACCACTCAGCGTAGTCATCCTCAGCTAAAACAAACGATTTACTTACCTGTTCTCTTTGTATTCCTCCTAGTCTTCCTGGTCCTCCCGAATCGTCCTGTCTTCCAGTCCTTCCAAGTCTGTGTCATCCTCTGTCAGCTGTATCTGGTGTGTGCTGTCCATCCTCGTGTATTCCTGTTACCCAGCCACGGAGGAAAAGACCCCAACATCATTCCTGATCCTCCTGGCTATCCTTCATGTGCTCCTTGTTGTCATTTAATAAACACCCTAACGTTTCCTTACCTCTGTCTCCTGTCCGCTTCATAACAGAAGCCCGGACCCATAACGACGACAACATGAGCACCCCCGATCACCTTCAAGAGCTGGTGGACCAGTTGAAGCGGATTCTACAGCCACCAGCTCCACTTTCCAACGCACCACCAGCACCGAGCACTTCCGCCTCCACAGTTTCTTCTTCGGCCCTTCCTTCCAGTCCCATGGCCCGACCAGCGCCCTACTCAGGCGGAGCGGGGGAGTGCAATGGTTTTCTGTTACAATGTTCCCTCATATTCGAAATGCAACCTTCTCTATATCCCACAGATAAGTCGAAGATCGCCTACATCGTATCTCTACTCTCTGGACCTGCACTTAAATGGGCTGAGACGATCTGGAACCAAGCCGGGCCGGTCATGAATTCCATCACTACCTTCACGGAGTATTTCAAAGAGGTGTTTGGACGTTCTGATGGGGAAGTAGCCGCTGGAGAGCAGCTGTATCATCTAAAGCAAGGTACTCTATCTACACAGGAATATGCTCTCCGGTTTCGCACTCTAGCAGCTGCAAGTGGATGGAATGAGAGATCGTTGTTGACCACGTACCGGCTCGGCTTGGAACCCACTCTCCGAATCCAACTGGCCACATTAGATGATACAATGGGTCTGGAGAGATTCATCCAACATTCTCTCCGATGTTCCGATCGTCTCCGTTCCTATCAACAGGACACCATCACCCCCTCGTCTGCACTCCTCCAATCGCCTGAGTCAACAGCCTCTCCAGAACCAGAACCCATGATAATAGAGTCTGGAAGACTGACATCAGCGGAACGACAGAGGAGGCTGACCCGGGGTCTGTGTCTATACTGCGGTGTCAGTGGACACACCCGTATGGAGTGTCCCCTTCGTCCCATTCGGACTTCAGTGAGTGTATTCAGTACGAATATTGAACAATGTAAACCACTTACTACCACCGTACAAATAACTACTGCCTCTATTTCTCTCCTTGTCACAGCCCTCATCGACTCCGGGTCAGCAGGGAACTTCATCTCCCAATCCCTCTGTCGTCAACTCCACCTCCGTACTGAGGCGTCCTCGCATATATACCAGATACAACCGATAACCCAGTGCACTCGATCTTCGACCCGTATCCATCGACAATGCGAAGACATCCTTCTTCAAGTGGGGTTGTTACATCAAGAGAGGATTCAATTTCTGGTTCTGGAGGGTGCAAATATGGACATCATTCTAGGGCGCCCGTGGCTGGTGAAGCACGATCCCATCATCTCTTGGGGCACAGGAGAGATAAAGAAATGGGGATCTGGATGTACACCTGCCTGTTTTCCAAATCTCCCTCTTCAAGGTCGGAACCCCATTTCTTTGTTTGCAACATCGGTCGAGAGCCCTCCTGAGAAGCAGTCTATCCACATTCCTAAGGAGTACAGCTCCTTTCATGATGTCTTCTGCCCCAAGAGAGCTTCCCAGCTACCGCCGCATCGGCCATGGGACTGCGCGATCGACCTAGTTCCAGATGCCCAGTTGCCAAGAGGTAGGATCTACCCGCTCTCGCTTCCAGAGAATCAGGCAATGGAAGATTACATAAGGGAGGCTCTGAGTCAGGGGTACATACGTCACTCAAAATCACCAGCCGCCTCAAGCTTCTTCTTTGTGGCCAAGAAGGACGGAGGGCTGCGTCCATGCATCGACTACAGGGTCCTAAATAACGGTACAGTAAAATACCGATATCCCCTTCCTCTGGTACCAGCCGCTTTGGAACAGCTCCGAGAAGCTAAAGTCTTCACTAAATTGGACCTCCGCAGCGCGTATAATCTGATAAGAATACGTGAGGGGGACCAATGGAAGACAGCATTCGTGACCCCTACTGGCCACTATGAATATGAGGTCATGCCTTACGGTCTGGTCAACGCCCCCTCCGTATTCCAAAACTTCATTCATGAAGTCCTCCGGGAGTTTCTTCACCACTGTGTAATAGTGTACATAGATGACATCCTCATTTACTCCCGGAGTGAGGCCGAACATCGCCAACACGTTGCGGAGGTCCTACACACATTGAGAGAACATCACCTCTACCTCAAAGCGGAGAAATGCTCATTCCACCAGAAGTCGATTCATTTCTTGGGATACATCATTGACCAAACCGGTATACGTATGGATGGGAAGAAAATTGAGGCTGTTCTATCCTGGTCAGAACCCACTTCCATTAAGGAGCTCCAGAGGTTTCTTGGGTTTGCTAACTTTTATAGACGGTTTATCAAGGACTACAGCAGGATTACATCACCTCTCACTAATCTCCTCAAGGGTAAACCCAAAGGACTGGAGTGGACCAAAGAAGCAGCCGCAGCCTTCCGCCTTCTTAAGAAGGAGTTCACAAGGGCCCCACTCCTGACTCATCCTGACCCAAATCTTCCTTTCGTGGTGGAAGTGGACGCATCCACCACCGGCGTCGGGGCAGTATTATCTCAACATCATGATACACCGCCCCGACTGCATCCCTGTGCCTATTTCTCTCGGAAGTTGAGCCCGGCGGAGCAGAATTACAGCATAGGAGACAGGGAGCTTCTAGCAATCAAGCTAGCCTTGGAGGAGTGGCGTCACTGGTTGGAGGGAGCCAAACATCCGTTCCAGGTGATCACAGATCACAAAAACCTCCAATACATCAAAGAGGCCAAGAGACTATGTCCACGTCAAGCCAGATGGTCACTTTTCTTCTCACGTTTTGATTTCTCCATTTCCTATCGTCCAGGACCCAAGAATCTAAGAGCAGACGCTCTCTCTCGTTTACACGAGCATCACGATCATGAAGAACTCCCAACGAAGATTCTTCCCGAACACATCTCCATTTGTCCGATCACCTGGAACGCTCCTCCAGTCGTTGCCACTCCGGAAGCCCCTGCTCCGCCGGGATGCCCTCCTCATCGGCAGTTCATACCACCTGAACACCGGGTAGATCTGATCCACTCCTTACATACCTCGCTAGGCACTGGACATCCAGGGATCAACAATACTCTCTCGCTAGTATCCCAACGATTCTGGTGGCCAAACATGGCTAGGGATGTGAGGCAATATGTTCAGGGCTGTAAGGACTGTGCCCAATCCAAGAGCCCACGTCATCTACCCGCTGGAAAGCTCCATCCCTTGCCGATTCCGAACCGTCCCTGGTCACACCTAGGAGTGGACTTTATCACTGACCTCCCTTCGTCAGAAGGTAATACCTGTATTCTAGTCATAGTAGATAGATTCTCAAAGTTTGTCAAACTAATCCCTCTGAAAGGTCTTCCCACAGCCTTTGAAACTGCCGACAATATCTTTAATCAAGTCTTCAGGTCATTTGGTATTCCAGAAGATATTGTGTCGGACAGAGGTCCACAGTTCATCTCACGTCTATGGAAAGCCTTCTTCAAGCTCCTAGGTGTGGCCGTCAGCCTCTCTTCTGGATATCATCCCCAAACCAACGGGCAGACAGAGAGGAAGATTCAGGAGGTGGGACGGTTCCTGAGGACCTTCTGCAGTGGTCACCAGAACTCCTGGAGCCAGTATTTGGGCTGGGCAGAATATGCCCAAAATTCACTGCGGCAACCCTCCACCGGACTCACGCCATTCCAGTGCGTCCTGGGCTTCCAACCACCGCTCTTTCCCTGGGATGGCGAACCATCTGATGTCCCCGCAGTGGATCACTGGTTCCGGGAGAGCGAGAGAGTCTGGGACGAGGCTCATCAACATCTGCAGAGGGCAGTCCGTCGAAGCAAGGTAACCGCCGATAGGAGAAGGTCTGAAGAACCCAGATACACACCCGGACAAAAGGTGTGGCTATCCACCCGGGACATACGCATGCGACTGCCCTCTCGCAAGTTAAGTCCCCGATTTGTTGGTCCCTTCACCATCGTGGAACAGGTTAACCCCGTCACCTACAAACTACAATTACCCTCTCACTACCGTATTCACCCTACATTCCACGTATCACTCCTGAAACCCTATCACGATCCTGTTCTTCCCTCCACAGAGCCTGACCACGAAGAGGAACCCCCTCCTCCACTGCTCCTAGAAGAAGGAGCCGTCTACGCAGTGAAGGAGATCTTGCGTTCCCGACGTCGTGGTGGCCAGTTGGAGTACCTGGTGGACTGGGAAGGGTACGGCCCCGAAGAAAGGACATGGGTTCCCAGAGCTGATATTCTCGATCCTAGTCTCATGGTGGAGTTTCATGAGAGCCACCCTGAGTTCCCAGCGCCTAGAGGCAGAGGGAGACCACCACGGCGTCGGAGGTGTCGGCCCTCAGGAGCGGGCCCTGGGGAGGGGGGTACTGTCATGGATTGGTCAGGCTCTCACGACCCCCACTCACGAAGATCACCATCACCTGACTTCTAATGAGCACACAGCTGCATCACATTCACGAGCACCAGATAAAAGCACAGCACTCCAGTCGCTCATTGTCCGGGCTCGTCTCGACGAAAGCGGACAACTGAGCGACCACTCAGCGTAGTCATCCTCAGCTAAAACAAACGATTTACTTACCTGTTCTCTTTGTATTCCTCCTAGTCTTCCTGGTCCTCCCGAATCGTCCTGTCTTCCAGTCCTTCCAAGTCTGTGTCATCCTCTGTCAGCTGTATCTGGTGTGTGCTGTCCATCCTCGTGTATTCCTGTTACCCAGCCACGGAGGAAAAGACCCCAACATCATTCCTGATCCTCCTGGCTATCCTTCATGTGCTCCTTGTTGTCATTTAATAAACACCCTAACGTTTCCTTACCTCTGTCTCCTGTCCGCTTCATAACATGATGTGGGTTGGAAACCCATTTTTCTGTCTGACCCCTCTGAATTATCTTCTCTGTTCAGTACTCCAGACATCTCTTTCAAGAAAAAGGAGGAATTTAAAAGTTTAACACAATCTGCCACATTTGTAATATTTGATTTCCATGGCACATTAGAAAAATTGTCCTAGCATTAAATGTACATGATAAATTCAATAACTTCCAAATTCAATTCCAATTCCAATGTAGCACGATTGCATTTTCTTTTACAGAATTACAACTGCATAAAATCATGAGCTTAGTGTTTAAAGTCATTTTTATTTATCAAATGAAAATATTAGAATGGGTGGCACGGTGGCTCAATGGTTAGCACTGTTACCTCACAGCAAGAAGGTCTCTGGTTCGAGTCCCGGCTGGACCATTTCTGTGTGGAGTTTGCATGTTCTCCCCATGGTGTGGGTTTCCTCCAGGTGCCCTGGTTTCCCTCACAGTCCAAAGACATGCACTATAGGTGAATTGAATAAACTAAATTGGCCGTAGCGTATGAGTGTGTGAATGAGTGTGTATGGGTGTTTCCCAGTACTGGGTTGTGGCTGGAAGGGCATCCACTGCGTAAAACGTAATGTGCTAAAATAGTTGGCGATTCATTCCTCTGTTGCGACCTCTGAAATAGAGACTAAGCCAAAGGAAAATGAATGAATGAATGAAAAATAATAGATGTATGAGTGGAATCTGCAAGTAAGCGGCAGCAAATGAGTCATTAAGTCATTCATTCAACAGATTTGTTCAAATGGCAGATTCATTCAAGACTGAAAAATGATTGACTCATTCAGAAATGGTGAATCATTCAACACTTGATACGCTGAGATTCACAATAGTTGAGTTAAATGATTGGCTCAAAAATTGTGAATCATTTAAAAATTCACTGCGGGATGCTCAAACATGCACAATTGTCCTAAATGAGCCACTGGATCATTGACTAACATGATTCATTCAAAAATGTTCAGTAATAAAACAGTACTGTGTTGCTTGAAGATTCACAATTGTTCTTAAAATATGAAGCAATCAGTATGATGCTCGGAGTTGAAGTCAGAATGAGTCATTGAACCACTGAGTCAACCATCCATCCTCAAACTATTTTTGTTAATAAAATAGAGCAAAAAACATCACTTAATATTAACCACTTGTTTGGACTCTTGTATAAAACCAATCAAGTTAAATATGCAGTTGTGCTAAAATTTAATTTTTTGCATGTCATGTTGTTTATGTTATTAGTATAAAATGACGTGTTTAATTCAGTTTGCTTCAGCTTGGCCATGTAACATTATTTTTTAATTTGACCATTAAATAAATTAAAAAAGCTACCTCTTAGATAAGCGTTGATGCCAATCCCTGCATTACATAATAATTATGGATGCAAACGCATAAATAAAAAAAATCTTCAACTTTAAACTTTAAGAGATGATTTGCACACATGCTTAGACGTCCATAAAATCCACCAAAAACCAGATGCGCTGGCATCAAGTAAAAGGCCGAAACAAGTGATCAGTCATTTTACAAAGATGCCAACTGAAGTCCTGGCATGTGCGAGCCCCATTAACAAGCCTGCATACTCTCCTTTATGAGATTAATGCAGTACATCTAGCAGGTGTCTGCCAAAATTCCTGTCTTATTTAAACCGCCCGGCCCATACCAGCGCTGTAATCCTATTAGGTCTAATTGAGTGAAGTCGGCAGTCTTTTTCAGTTAAACCAAGTTCAGCCACTAATAGGATTCAAAGGAAAAAAGGTTGAATGCATGGTATATATTCTAGCGTGGGCTTTGACTGGCGAGTGAGGAAGACCGCTGTGCCCCAGGGCTCCTGTGGGGTCTGATTTGGCCAGAGGGGCTGGACAAGATGTTTCCATGTTTCGAGGGGGTCTGTTAAGATGGGTAGGGATTATTGAAAGCGGTTTTATGCTTTACATTTTTCTTGTAAAAATAGTAGAGTCAAACTTTAGAATGTGTACAGCTGTGGCTGAGTGTGAATGGAAGCAGAAGATAGTTTTGAGTTAATGAGTCAGATCACATTTTCAACTGTATAATGCTACTGAAAAAATATTAATAAATATTATTTAAATTAGACATTGCAACAAATTTATTACCATAATGTAGAAATAGCTTTAATTTTTTCAAGGTTGGACAATTTGTATGAAATACTGCTTCTAAAGTTACTAAAGTGAGCATTTTTTATAGCAGTTATTTTATTAGATTTTTTTTTTCTATCGTCGTGACGTTGCTTCAAAATCTCTTTTTAAACCAGAAGGACGAATTTGTGCAAAAACAAGCTATTTTCACTTTTTACTGAAATTTATGTGTAATAAAAGTGTTTTTAGCAACGTAGCACATATTAATGTCTGTTAACATCTTAAAAAAAAAGTGTTTTAGGGTTTTGTGACCTTTACACGCCTGAAACTTGTCTATAGCGCTTGTTCACTGCTGCTCTTATAGTTGTGCAAATTGCTTCCTTGTCCTCATTTGTAAGTCGCTTTGGATAAAAGCGTCTGCTAAATGACTAAATAAATGTTAATTTCGCTGGGTTTTCTCCTTTAATGGACAGGCCAGTAGAGAGTATTGACAGGAAAGCGTGGGGAGCAGAGAGAGGGGAAGGATCGGCATAGGACCGTGAGGCGGGAATCGAACTTGGGACGCACTAACCACTACCACTGGTGCTGATGGGTTTTGTGACCCTTTAAGTAGCATTTTTATTTTCATTTATAGGATGTTTACAGGAGTAGAAAAAAAAAACATTCTGTAAACTTGTGTGCATGAACAGGGCTGTATTTACAAAAATTATATTATTATTGTAAAAAAAGGAAATACACATTATGTCAACAATGTAATAATTATTATTTGATATAATAATAATAATAATAATAATAATACTAATAATACATATTATATAACAATATCAACAATGCTAAGAATAATATATATCATAATTACTAAATTATATCTTCCCAAAGAGCAAAAAAAAACCCTTTTTGTAGCAGGCTCTTAAAGAGCAATTATATTTTTATGTTTCCAAAGAGCAAAAAAATCTCAATATTTCACGTTTTTTGAAACAGACTTTTAAAGAGCAACTTATTAGAGCAACTTAAAGAGCTAGTATTTTTTGGGGGTCAGTAGGATTTTTAAATGTCTTAAAATAAGCTTATCCTGCTCACCAAGGCTGCATTTATTTCATCAGTTACACAGTACAAATTGTAAAAAGTTATTGCACTATAAAAGAACTGTTCAAAAGTAGTTTAGAATTTAATTTAATCTTTTAATCCAGTGATTTTAAAGATGAATTTTCAGCTTCATTACTCTAGTCTTCAGAGTCATGTGATCCTTCAGAAATCACTCTAATATTAGTTATTATTATTATTATTATTAATAATAATAATAGTTATAAAAGCAATAATGACTGGAGTAATAATTTCATTTGAAACTTAATTTTCAGTTGAAACTTACAATAAGTGATAAATAAATATTTAATAAGTATTTAACAATTTAACACATTTTTTTTTTTACATTTAATAAATGGTGCCTTGATGAACAGAATAATTTTATTACAAAAAAAAAAAAACGCCCCCTAACTTTAGACCGGTAGTGTATATATTATTTATTAATATTATAATCATTAGCTATTATAAGTTCATGAAAGTATAAACATTAAGCTGATGATCAATTTAAAAAGGTGTTAATAACAGAGTGTCACAGTTGTCTGTAGTGATGCGACAGATCTGACACTTGATTTTCCACTACATAAAAGTGCTTTGATCATATAGATTAAACGGTGAAAGCAGGAGAGCTTGACTCTTCTTTCCTTCAAAGATATGATCTGCCCATCCAAACTGACCTTTGGCCTGTGATCAGAGTAAGTCCATGTCTGTGTTTGATGGGGACACATTTATCAAACAGGGCCACTGTGGCCCTTAATGCAGTGTATCGGCAGGGGCCCTCGCAAAACCCTCAGGCCCACGACGAAGATTCACCATCAGCCACACCGAGCACTCGCTGGCGTCTGGAAGACTAAAAGAGACACAGAGGGGTTCCTCTCCACTCTGACCCTGAGTAGAATAGGATAGAATAATTCAGTTATTCAATTAAAATGTAAGTAAATCAAAATTAAATAAAATAATTCAGTTGTTCAATTAAATTAAAGAATAGATATTTATTTTACAATACAGTAAAATAGTCAATAACACTAAAAAATGGTTAAAAGAGGGCTGACGAAATAAAATAAATTAATAATTCAGTTATTCAATTAAGATTAAAGTAATTTTTAGTAATAATTATGTAATACATATAGATATTTATTTTAAAATAAAATAAAATAGTCAATAAAACAAAAAATGGGTAAAATAGGACTGATTAAATAAAATAAGATAAATAATAATTCAGTTATTTAATTAAGATTGAAGTAAATAGATATTTAATTTATAATGAAATAAAATAGTAAATAAAACAAAAAATGGGTAAAAGAGAGCTGACAAAATAAAACAAGATCATTAATTCAGTTATTCAATTAAAATTTATATAAATAGATATTTATTTTATAATAAACTAAACTAGTAAATAAAACATAAAAATGCTTAAAAGATGGCTGATTGAATAAAATTAAATAATAATTCAGTTATTCACTTAAAATTCAAGTAAATAGACATTTATTTTTTAATAAAATAAAATGATAAATAAAACAAAAAAATGCTTAAAAGACGGCTGATGAATTAAAATAAATGAGCAATTCAGTTATTTAATTAAAATGTAAATAAATAGAAATTTATTTAATAATAAAGTAATATAGTAAATAAAACTAATAAATACTTAAAAGAGGGCTGATGAATTAAGATAAAATAAAATTAAGTAATTATTCAGTTATTCAATTAAAATGAAAGTAAATAGATATTTATTTTATAATAAAATAAAATAGAAAAGAAACAAGACAATAAACAATAAAACAAGACAATAAAAGAAAAAAACTTTATCTTTTCATATACAAATAAGCAACATGTTAAAAAGTGCTTTTATAATTTTCATAAATCTCCAAAAAACATTAAATAAAATAATAAAATAAAATACAACAAAATACCCCAAAAATACAATATGATTTATTTACATAAAACAATACAAAATACAACTCATGATTGCATATATTTATTTTTCAGCATTAAATGTGCTTCTATAATTTTCATAAATTTGAAAAAATGCTGTAAAATAACTGCATTACATGATACATTTAAAAAAAAAAATCTATTTATATACAAGTTTCCAAAACAGTTTACAATAAAGCTTCTGTAATTTTTATAAATGCTTTTAATGTAAATTTTATTTGATTTAATAAATAACCTTAAATTTTATATAACTTACAAAAATAAATTTATTAATTTTAAATATAAAATCTGTCATTTTTATATACCAGTCTACTTGTCTACTTATCTTATCTGGTCTACTTATATACCAGTTTACAATACTGTTTATGTTAAAACATGAAGTGTGTTGCTTTAATTTGCTCAAAAATATAACAAATGACTTATAATAATAAAATCAAAATCAAAATTGTAAAAAAATAAAGCAAATTGTTGAAAAATCTGTAATTTTCTATTCATATACCAGTTTCCAATTTACAGTTGCAATCAGAATTATTAAACCCCCTGAATTATTAGCCCCCCTGTTTATTTTTTCCCCAATTTCTGTTTAACGGAGAGCAGATTTTCTCAAGACATTTCTAAACATAATAGTTTTAATAACTCATCTCTAATCACTGATTTATTTTATCTTTGCCATGATGACAGTAAATAATATTTGACTAGATATTTTTAAGACACTTCTATACAGCTTAAAGTGACATTTAAAGGCTTAACTAGGTTAATTAGGTTAACTAGGCAGGATAGGGTAATTAGGCAAGTTATTGTAAAACGATGGTTTGTTCTGTAGATGGTTTGTTTTGTAGACCATCAAAAAATATATAGCTTAATGTGTAAAATGTGTAAATTTTTGTTAATTTGCCATTCTCTTTAATTCACAGGCTATTAATATTGACCTTAAGATGGAGTTTAAAAAATAAAAACTGCTTTTATTCTAGATTAAATAAAACAAAAAAGACTTTATCTAGAAGAAAAAATATTATCAGACATGCTGTAAAAATGTCCTGCTCTGTTTAACATAATTTGAGAAATATTTAAAAAAAGAAAAACAAATTTCAAAATTCATGGGGTTTAATAATTTGGATTGCAACTGTAGTTTATTTCAAAGCATGAAATGTGCGTCTGTAATTTTTATAAATGTTCAAAAATAAAATAATATTTAATAGCATGAAGTGGTGAAAGATCAGTAACTTTCCACTCATATACCAGTTCCTGATACATTCTGATATAGTTTGTCAAATCATAAAATCTGCTACTATACTTTTCATAAATAAAATGGTTCAAATATTTAATAAAACAATTATAAAAATAGAATTTTAAAAAATCAGCAATTTTCATCCATATGCCAAATTTCCAATACATTCTGATAGAGTTTATATCAAAAGCCTAAAACAGTCTAGTATTAGCCAATAAGGACAGCCGATGGCTCCTGTAGGAAATCAGATAAATGTCAATCAAGATCAGAGGAGAACATCATTAGCATTTCCTAATCTCATTCAGATTGCTCTATTCGTCCCATTGAGGGAAGTTAATCTCTAGAATAATATTGCTTTTGTTTTCTAAATCCTTGAGGAATCTCTGGTGGCACTGACTGAGTTTCTTCTCCATAGGATTTCTACTTTTAGTAAATAATTTAATTTGCGTAATTTCATGAGAGAAACTGTACTGATCATAAGCATGTTAACCCCCCACAAAAATGAGCAGAAATCATCAATAATTCAATAAGAGAAACTGTACTGATGGACATGAGACATGCTAACTTCCACCAACCCCCACCCTGGACTTAAGAAAAGTGTTTTTTTTTTTAGCTATAATTTGGGCAAATGCATTATGGAAATACTAAAATAAAACACAATCATGAAAAATAGTCAGAATTAACGAAATTTCTATGCCAGCAATTATGCTGAATATATAATTAATATTTTAAATAATTAATTCATTTATAAAAAATGTTCTACTTCTGCTTTGCCCCAAAATAATATATATTATTGATGAGTGAAACTTTTATTCAGTAATAAAGTAGTAGTTTTTGATGTAAAATTATGAATAATAATAATAATAATAATAATAATAATAAAGTTGTATTTTTTTGTTTTAAATGTAAAGAATTTTAGTTAGATTTTGCAGCTGAATGATAGTTTACAATATTTAATATATTGATTTTATCAATATTGTGAATAAAAGAGAACGGCAAATTAACAAAAAATTCAACAAAAAATATTTATGTTCAGTGTTGCTAAGTTGACATGTCATTATGTCACTCATTCATTTTCTTTTCGGCTTAGTCCCTTTATTAATCTGGGGTCACCACAGTGGAATGAACCGTCAATTTATCCAGCATATGTTTTATGCAGCGGATGCCCTTCCAGCTGCAACCCATCTCTGTTAAACATCCATACACACTCATTCACACTGATACACTACGGACAATTTAGCCTACCCGATTCACCTGTACAGGGAAACCAGAGCACCCAGAGGAAACCTACGCGAACATGGGGAAAACATGCAAACTCCACACCGAAATGCCAACTGACCCAGCCGAGGCTCAAACCAGCGACCTTCTTGTTTTGAGGCGATTGTGCTACCCACTGAGCCACCGTGCTGCCCCTCATTGCAAATTGCAAACAATTTATATAAGCTGAATTTAAACGAACAAATTAAGCTAAACATTACTAAATTTAATTTGTTTGTTTAAATTCAACCCATATAAATTGTTTACAACCACTTACTTTAAAAAATATGTAAATTCAATGAATAATTTTTTTTCAGTGAACTTATTGTTTTATTTTATTAACAACTACTTTAATTAAATGTCATTTAATTTATTTACCATGCATAAGTTAAATATGAGATTTGTCAAAAGTGCTAGACAGAATTTCTGGTCGAGATATGGGTTCGATATACAGTATACTGCACCAAGCTCACCGTGTGTCACCAATTTTGACCTATTAGCTATTCCAGTTGACCTGACAATCCAATCTCCCAACCAGTGTAAGAATCCAGAAACTCTCACAGATTATGCCTCATAAAAGAAAACAGAGAAAGAAAACCAAAAAAAAGTCAAAGAATTGGATTAATTGGCATAACGCAAGGTGGCTGAGCACAGCCAGAGAGAGTGTCAGCTGTTTTGGAGAATCGCTGCCATTCTCAAAGTCTGCACAATTAGCCATTCGAACCCTGACCCTAAGCACAATAATTAATGAAAAAACAGAGGATGAAGACAAAATGTGCCGAGCCGTTTGACTGAGTGAGGGAGAATAATACATCAAAGAGCGTAGTAATTGGCCCTGCGGCTTTCATTCCTTCACCCATTTCTTTCAATTCATTGACTCAAAATAATGGGTTCAGGTTCATTATCAACAGGTCGTAAGCTTTCCAGTGCTAAACGCCTCTGGGCTGTGT